>NW_027414664.1:0-117715 GCF_964106895.1 Numenius arquata | reverse complement strand
GGTGGCCATATGTTTCCGGAGGGTTGTGTAGGGTTCCGTAGGGGGCCGGTGATGTTCCCAAGGGACCTGTAGAGTCTCGTACGGTTCCGTAGGGGCCTGTAGAGTCTCGTACAGTTCCGTAGGGTCCTGTAGGTTTCCATAAGCGCCCCGCAGAGGTCTGAAGGGGCCCGTACTGTTCCGTAAGGATCCATAGGGCTCCGTAGAGCTTCGTAGGTTCCCTAGAGGCCTGTAGAGTACCGCAGGAGCCAGTAGTGTTCTGTAGGGGCCCGTAGGGTTCCTTCCATAGGGGCTGGCAGTGTTCCGTAAGGGCCTGTAGGGTTGTGTAAGTGCCCGCAGGAGTCTGTGGGATTCTGTAAGGTTCCGGAGGGTTCTGCAGGGTTCCGTAGGGGCCCGTAGAGTTCCGTAGTGGCTGGTAAAGTTCCGTAGGGCCCTGTGGGGTTCTGTTATGGACCTGTAGGGTTCCGTAGGGGCCTGCAGGGTTCTGTAAGTGCCAGCAGGTGTCTGTAGGGTTCCGTAGCGGTCTGTAGGGTTCCGTAGGCACCTGCAGTGTTCTGTAGGAGCCCATAAGGGTTTTAGTGAGGTTCCGTTGTGTCGCTAAGGGTCTTGTAGAGTGCCGTCGGGTCCTGGAGTATTCTGTAGGGTTCCAGAGGGGCTCGTAGGGTTCCGTCAAGATCTGTAGGGTTCCCTAGGGGCCCGTGGAGTCCCGTAGATTTCCGTAGGGACCTGTAGGGTTGTGTAAGTGCCCGCAGGAGTCTGTAGGAGTCTGTGGGATTCTGTAAGGTTCCGGAGGGTTCTGCAGGGTTCCGTAGGGGCCCGTAGAGTTCCGTAGTGGCTGGTAAAGTTCCGTAGGGCCCTGTACCGTTCCGTAACTGCCTGCAAGGGTCTTTAGGCCTTCCGTAGGGGCTGGTAGGGTTCCATAAAGTTCCGTGGGTTCCTGCAGAGTTCTGCAAGTGCCCGCAAGGGCCTGTAGGGGCCCACAGTGTTTCTGTCAGGTTCCGTAGAGTTCCGTAGGGGCCATAGGTTTCCGTAGTGGCTGGTAGTATTCCGTAGGGGTCTGTAGGGTTCCGTAGGCACCTGCAGTGTTCTGTAGGAGCCCATAGGGTTTTAGTGAGGTTCCGTTGTGTTGCTAAGGGTCTTGTAGAGTGCTGTCGGGTCCTGGAGTATTCTGTAGGGTTCCAGAGGGGCTCGTAAGGTTCCGTCGAAATCTGTAGGTTCCCTAGGGGCCCGTGGAGTCCCGTAGATTTCCGTAGGGACCTGTAGGGCTGTGTAAGTGCCCGCAGGGGTTGGTAGGAGCTTGTAGGGTGCCATATGTTTCCGGAGGGTTGTGTAGGGTTCCGTAGGGGGCCGGTGATGTTCCCAAGGGACCTGTAGAGTCTCGTACGGTTCCGTAGGGGCCTGTAGAGTCTCGTACAGTTCCGTAGGGTCCTGTAGGTTTCCATAAGCGCCCGCAGAGGTCTGAAGGGGCCCGTACCGTCCCGTAAGGATCCATAGGGCTCCGTAGAGCTTCGTAGGTTCCTAGAGGCCTGTAGAGTACCGCAGGGAGCCAGTAGTGTTCTGTAGGGGCCCGTAGGGTTCCTTCCATAGGGGCTGGCAGTGTTCCGTAAGGGCCTGTAGGGTTGTGTAAGTGCCCGCAGGAGTCTGTGGGATTCTGTAAGGTTCCGGAGGGTTCTGCAGGGTTCCGTAGGGGCCCGTAGAGTTCCGTAGTGGCTGGTAAAGTTCGTAGGGCCCTGTGGGGTTCTGTATGGACCTGTAGGGTTCCGTAGGGGCCTGCAGGGTTCTGTAAGTGCCAGCAGGTGTCTGTAGGGTTCCGTAGCGGTCTGTAGGGTTCCGTAGGCGCCTGCAGTGTTCTGTAGGAGCCCATAGGGTTTTAGTGAGGTTCCGTTGTGTCGCTAAGGGTCTTGTAGAGTGCCGTCGGTCCTGGAGTATTCTGTAGGGTTCCAGAGGGGCTCGTAGGGTTCCGTCAAGATCTGTAGGGTTCCCTAGGGGCCCGTGGAGTCCCGTAGATTTCCGTAGGGACCTGTAGGGTTGTGTAAGTGCCTGCAGGAGTCTGTAGGAGTCTGTGGGATTCTGTAAGGTTCCGGAGGGTTCTGCAGGGTTCCGTAGGGGCCCGTAGAGTTCCGTAGTGGCTGGTAAAGTTCCGTAGGGCCCTGTACCGTTCCGTAACTGCCTGCAAGGGTCTTTAGGCTTCCGTAGGGGCTGGTAGGGTTCCATAAAGTTCCGTGGGTTCCTGCAGAGTTCTGCAAGTGCCCGCAAGGGCCTGTAGGGGCCCACAGTGTTTCTGTCAGGTTCCGTAGAGTTCCGTAGGGGCCATAGGTTTCCGTAGTGGCTGGTAGTATTCCGTAGGGGTCTGTAGGGTTCCGTAGGCACCTGCAGTGTTCTGTAGGAGCCCATAGGGTTTTAGTGAGGTTCCGTTGTGTTGCTAAGGGTCTTGTAGAGTGCTGTCGGGTCCTGCAGTATTCTGTAGGGTTCCAGAGGGGCTCGTAAGGTTCCGTCGAAATCTGTAGGGTTCCCTAGGGGCCCGTGGAGTCCCGTAGATTTCCGTAGGGACCTGTAGGGCTGTGTAAGTGCCCGCAGGGGTTGGTAGGAGCTTGTAGGGTGCCATATGTTTCCGGAGGGTTGTGTAGGGTTCCGTAGGGGCCGGTGATGTTCCCAAGGGACCTGTAGAGTCTCGTACGGTTCCGTAGGGGCCTGTAGAGTCTCGTACAGTTCCGTAGGGTCCTGTAGGTTTCCATAAGCGCCCGCAGAGGTCTGAAGGGGCCGTACTGTTCGTAAGGATCCATAGGGTTCCGTAGAGCTTCGTAGGTTCCTTAGAGGCCTGTAGAGTACCGCAGAGCCAGTAGTGTTCTGTAGGGGCCCGTAGGGTTCCTTCCATAGGGGCTGGCAGTGTTCCGTAAGGGCCTGTAGGGTTGTGTAAGTGCCCGCAGGAGTCTGTAGGAGTCTGTGGGATTCTGTAAGGTTCCGGAGGGTTCTGCAGGGTTCCGTAGGGGCCCGTAGAGTTCCGTAGTGGCTGGTAAAGTTCCGTAGGGCCCTGTGGGGTTCTGTATGGACCTGTAGGGTTCCGTAGGGGCCTGCAGGGTTCTGTAAGTGCCAGCAGGTGTCTGTAGGGTTCCGTAGCGGTCTGTAGGGTTCCGTAGGCGCCTGCAGTGTTCTGTAGGAGCCCATAGGGTTTTAGTGAGGTTCCGTTGTGTCGCTAAGGGTCTTGTAGAGTGCCGTCGGTCCTGGAGTATTCTGTAGGGTTCCAGAGGGGCTCGTAGGGTTCCGTCAAGATCTGTAGGGTTCCCTAGGGGCCCGTGGAGTCCCGTAGATTTCCGTAGGGACCTGTAGGGTTGTGTAAGTGCCCGCAGGAGTCTGTAGGAGTCTGTGGGATTCTGTAAGGGTTCCGGAGGGTTCTGCAGGGTTCCGTAGGGGCCCGTAGAGTTCCGTAGTGGCTGGTAAAGTTCCGTAGGGCCCTGTACCGTTCCGTAACTGCCTGCAAGGGTCTTTAGGCTTCCGTAGGGGCTGGTAGGGTTCCATAAAGTTCCGTGGGTTCCTGCAGAGTTCTGCAAGTGCCCGCAAGGGCCTGTAGGGGCCCACAGTGTTTCTGTCAGGTTCCGTAGAGTTCCGTAGGGGCCATAGGTTTCCGTAGTGGCTGGTAGTATTCCGTAGGGGTCTGTAGGGTTCCGTAGGCACCTGCAGTGTTCTGTAGGAGCCCATAGGGTTTTAGTGAGGTTCCGTTGTGTTGCTAAGGGTCTTGTAGAGTGCTGTCGGGTCCTGGAGTATTCTGTAGGGTTCCAGAGGGGCTCGTAAGGTTCCGTCGAAATCTGTAGGGTTCCCTAGGGGCCCGTGGAGTCCCGTAGATTTCCGTAGGGACCTGTAGGGCTGTGTAAGTGCCCGCAGGGGTTGGTAGGAGCTTGTAGGGTGCCATATGTTTCCGGAGGGTTGTGTAGGGTTCCGTAGGGGCCGGTGATGTTCCCAAGGGACCTGTAGAGTCTCGTACGGTTCCGTAGGGGCCTGTAGAGTCTCGTACAGTTCCGTAGGGTCCTGTAGGTTTCCATAAGCGCCCGCAGAGGTCTGAAGGGGCCCGTACTGTTCCGTAAGGATCCATAGGGCTCCGTAGAGCTTCGTAGGTTCCCTAGAGGCCTGTAGAGTACCGCAGGAGCCAGTAGTGTTCTGTAGGGGCCCGTAGGGTTCCTTCCATAGGGGCTGGCAGTGTTCCGTAAGGGCCTGTAGGGTTGTGTAAGTGCCCGCAGGAGTCTGTGGGATTCTGTAAGGTTCCGGAGGGTTCTGCAGGGTTCCGTAGGGGCCCGTAGAGTTCCGTAGTGGCTGGTAAAGTTCCGTAGGGCCCTGTGGGGTTCTGTATGGACCTGTAGGGTTCCGTAGGGGCCTGCAGGGTTCTGTAAGTGCCAGCAGGTGTCTGTAGGGTTCCGTAGCGGTCTGTAGGGTTCCGTAGGCGCCTGCAGTGTTCTGTAGGAGCCCATAGGGTTTTAGTGAGGTTCCGTTGTGTCGCTAAGGGTCTTGTAGAGTGCCGTCGGGTCCTGGAGTATTCTGTAGGGTTCCAGAGGGGCTCGTAGGGTTCCGTCAAGATCTGTAGGGTTCCCTAGGGGCCCGTGGAGTCCCGTAGATTTCCGTAGGGACCTGTAGGGTTGTGTAAGTGCCCGCAGGAGTCTGTAGGAGTCTGTGGGATTCTGTAAGGTTCCGGAGGGTTCTGCAGGGTTCCGTAGGGGCCCGTAGAGTTCCGTAGTGGCTGGTAAAGTTCCGTAGGGCCCTGTACCGTTCCGTAACTGCCTGCAAGGGTCTTTAGGCTTCCGTAGGGGCTGGTAGGGTTCCATAAAGTTCCGTGGGTTCCTGCAGAGTTCTGCAAGTGCCCGCAAGGGCCTGTAGGGGCCCACAGTGTTTCTGTCAGGTTCCGTAGAGTTCCGTAGGGGCCATAGGTTTCCGTAGTGGCTGGTAGTATTCCGTAGGGGTCTGTAGGGTTCCGTAGGCACCTGCAGTGTTCTGTAGGAGCCCATAGGGTTTTAGTGAGGTTCCGTTGTGTTGCTAAGGGTCTTGTAGAGTGCTGTCGGGTCCTGGAGTATTCTGTAGGGTTCCAGAGGGGCTCGTAAGGTTCCGTCGAAATCTGTAGGGTTCCCTAGGGGCCCGTGGAGTTCCGTAGATTTCCGTAGGGACCTGTAGGGCTGTGTAAGTGCCCGCAGGGGTTGGTAGGAGCTTGTAGGGTGCCATATGTTTCCGGAGGGTTGTGTAGGGTTCCGTAGGGGCCGGTGATGTTCCCAAGGGACCTGTAGAGTCTCGTACGGTTCCGTAGGGGCCTGTAGAGTCTCGTACAGTTCCGTAGGGTCCTGTAGGTTTCCATAAGCGCCCGCAGAGGTCTGAAGGGGCCCGTACTGTCCCGTAAGGATCCATAGGGCTCCGTAGAGCTTCGTAGGTTCCCTAGAGGCCTGTAGAGTACCGCAGGAGCCAGTAGTGTTCTGTAGGGGCCCGTAGGGTTCCTTCCATAGGGGCTGGCAGTGTTCCGTAAGGGCCTGTAGGGTTGTGTAAGTGCCCGCAGGAGTCTGTGGGATTCTGTAAGGTTCCGGAGGGTTCTGCAGGGTTCCGTAGGGGCCCGTAGAGTTCCGTAGTGGCTGGTAAAGTTCCGTAGGGCCCTGTACCGTTCCGTAACTGCCTGCAAGGGTCTTTAGGCTTCCGTAGGGGCTGGTAGGGTTCCATAAAGTTCCGTGGGTTCCTGCAGAGTTCTGCAAGTGCCCGCAAGGGCCTGTAGGGGCCCACAGTGTTTCTGTCAGGTTCCGTAGAGTTCCGTAGGGGCCATAGGTTTCCGTAGTGGCTGGTAGTATTCCGTAGGGGTCTGTAGGGTTCCGTAGGCACCTGCAGTGTTCTGTAGGAGCCCATAGGGTTTTAGTGAGGTTCCGTTGTGTTGCTAAGGGTCTTGTAGAGTGCTGTCGGGTCCTGGAGTATTCTGTAGGGTTCCAGAGGGGCTCGTAAGGTTCCGTCGAAATCTGTAGGGTTCCCTAGGGGCCCGTGGAGTCCCGTAGATTTCCGTAGGGACCTGTAGGGCTGTGTAAGTGCCCGCAGGGGTTGGTAGGAGCTTGTAGGGTGCCATATGTTTCCGGAGGGTTGTGTAGGGTTCCGTAGGGGCCGGTGATGTTCCCAAGGGACCTGTAGAGTCTCGTACGGTTCCGTAGGGGCCTGTAGAGTCTCGTACAGTTCCGTAGGGTCCTGTAGGTTTCCATAAGCGCCCGCAGAGGTCTGAAGGGGCCCGTACCGTCCCGTAAGGATCCATAGGGCTCCGTAGAGCTTCGTAGGTTCCCTAGAGGCCTGTAGAGTACCGCAGGAGCCAGTAGTGTTCTGTAGGGGCCCGTAGGGTTCCTTCCATAGGGGCTGGCAGTGTTCCGTAAGGGCCTGTAGGGTTGTGTAAGTGCCCGCAGGAGTCTGTGGGATTCTGTAAGGTTCCGGAGGGTTCTGCAGGGTTCCGTAGGGGCCCGTAGAGTTCCGTAGTGGCTGGTAAAGTTCCGTAGGGCCCTGTGGGGTTCTGTATGGACCTGTAGGGTTCCGTAGGGGCCTGCAGGGTTCTGTAAGTGCCAGCAGGTGTCTGTAGGGTTCCGTAGGGGTCTGTAGGGTTCCGTAGGCGCCTGCAGTGTTCTGTAGGAGCCCATAGGGTTTTAGTGAGGTTCCGTTGTATTGCTAAGGGTCTTGTAGAGTGCTGTCGGGTCCTGGAGTATTCTGTAGGGTTCCAGAGGGGCTCGTAGGGTTCCGTCGAAATCTGTAGGCTTCCCTAGGGGCCCGTAGAGTCCCGTAGATTTCCGTAGGGACCTGTAGGGTAGTGTAAGTGCCCGCAGGGGTTGGTAGGAGCTTGTAGGGTGCCATATGTTTCCGGAGGGTTGTGTAGGGTTCCGTAGGGGCCGGTGGTTTTAATAGCTCCATTGGTGATGCTGTCAATATCTCCTGGAGTAATGGCGTTGAGTCATAGTACTAGAGGCTGAGTTTAGAAGCTTTTAGATTGTACCTGCTGGAGGGCATCTCTGAGGAAAAAGCCCTGGGAGTCCTGGTGGCAAAAGGGTGACCATGAGCCAGCAATGTGATTCTCTGATTCTGTGTGATTCTGGACTGCCCCATATCTACTGCATGGAGAAGGGAGAGACCTTGCCTCACTGCAGTGCCAATCGGTCACTTGTGTTATGAGAACCTGGAACTGGCCTGTGCTGACCGAGGAGAGGGGCTGGGACACAAAGCACAGAATTACAAGGGTAAATATTTATTCATGCCCATGAGATGTCCGAGCTAAATTGGGGTACCTCAAATGTTGTTTCACACAGGCCTCTTATACCGTTCAAGCGTTCAGGTACCACATGATCACTGATTATCACAGACAGTAATAATCACTAATCACAGTAAAACTTCACAAAGCAACTTTATTTCTGCAGCGCCATCAGCCATCAGCATTCTGCTGCTTGTCTATTGCTCCAGACGTCCCTGGGGTCGGTCTACTGCGAGTTACTTGTCTGTGATGCTGGACACTGGGAGAGTTTCCAAGGTGTGTTAGAGGGGCCAGGGCACTGGCATTATCTTGGTTCTCCAGGGGTATCTTCTATCCTTCGGGGACAGCTCTATGATTCTGAAAATAAACTTCTTTCAAGGGCAGGGCTGTTCTTCTGCCTCTTCTGATGAGCTGGTGTCCTTTAGTTCTCTTACTCAAGCACGATAAATCGGCATACAATGTGAGCTGATTTAAGAAAGTGAATACATTTTCGTACTCTAAGGACTGCTGGGCATAAGAGTTAGGGAGGTAAATTTGGATAACCCTGGTCCATGGGGAGTCTGTGGCCAGGTGGGTTCTGCAGAGAGCTGTTTGTTTGTCAAGGATCACCTCTTTGTGATCCACAATGGTCCATCCCAACATGCAGGAAGTCACGCCAAGGTGGCAGGAGGCTGACATGGATGAGAAAGGAGCTCCTGACTGACATCAAGCATGAAGAGGAAGCACAGAGGAGGTGGAAGCTGGGGCCTTCCAGGCTCAGGGGTTCTGTGTGTCTGTGCTGGAGAGGGCCACACACGTCTGTGTGCTTGTCCGTGCACAGGGGAACTGGGGGATGAGGGAATCCCGAGGCCAGCTTCTAGACAGATGAAGGGTCTTAGAGCAGCTCCTGGAGGGATCCCTGCTGTCTGTATATCCGTAAAGGGAACATCTCCCACTCCCACGGCCAAGCGTGCAAACAGCCCAACCCTCATTTCCCTTTCTCCAGACTGTGGATTTTCTTGGCCTGGAGACCTCCCGAGGTGCCTTTCAGGTGAGTGATTGTGCATTTCCTTTCACCAGGGCTCTTCCCTTGATGATGCCAGGGAGAGCACGCAGGTTCCCCATGACCACAGAGGTGAGCGGACATAGGTTTGGGTCACTCATCTGCAGCACTTGTGTCCCGGTCCAGTCGGTGACTCAAGGCCAGTTGGCAGGTTACCCCGAACTCAGAGAATAAAACAGCAATAACGATAAATATAGTGGTTCAAAATTTACTCTCCATGGGGTAAACAACCAAGTCAGCTGACGCTGGTTGCCACAGCAACGAGCATAAGCAAAAGCCTCTCTCACTGCCCAGTAAATTGGCTCTTCACCCCAAACCAGGACATCCAGGAACACTGAACAAGCTTGATGGTTCCTTGGTTGTATCATCAAGTGTGTGACTAAAGGATGGCTTTAAGAAGAGCCGGCAGAGTTTGGGAGTAGGCCAATGAGTGCAGATCTCAGTGTGATGGGCTTCCTGTCCATGACCTGCTCTGCATTGACTGGATGGAAGTGGGTGAGACCCTACCTCACTCTAGCAGTGGGATTCAGTCGCTGCCAACAGAAACGGATTCTATCAGACGTGCCACCTGGAGTGTCTTTCTTGCACCCACTCTGAACGCACATGCCTTTCCCTTAGGTCCCGTGCAGTCCCCACCAGCCACATGCAGTTGTGCTGGAGAGCCCTGGCATCTCCCGTAGCGCTGCAGGCCTGTCCAAGGCCAGTGAGGAGCTGCCCTGAATTAGGTTAGGCACTGGAGGGATGTCCATGAGACATCTGCCATTAGTCAGTGGTGATCTGGTACAGAGAGCTGATGGAGAAGATGGATGACGGCAACGGCAGTGACTACCTCTGGTCCCCTGACTACCGCAGTAGGCTCCCCTGGATGTAAGGAGCAGGGAAAGGTTCCCTTTTCCTAAAGGTGGGCATCTGCTGGTGGCTCAAAGACGATGCCTTACGTACTGCCCTGTCTCTATGAACTGCTTTAGTAGATCTTGCATTTCCCTGCACAGATCCTTACCCTCCATGGCAGGTTCTTCATCTCCCACCAGGAGGCGACACTTTGATGGATGAAGGGAGAAGTTCAATTGTCCTAAATGTGAGCACCTGCTGCTGGCCAAGGGAATTCTTCACGAATCTCAAAGATGATGCCTCCAGATACTGCCCTGTCTCTATGAACTGTTCTAGTAGATCTTGCAGTTCCCTGCATGTATTTTGGACCCCCTCTGACACCTGGAATGTCACCAGGTGTTTGAGCCAGAACAGCTCCCTGCTGGCTTCCATCTCCAGGAATCACCTTGAGAGCTGAGACTAGCAGCTCCCATGCAGCAGGTGCCTATTTTGTGCCCACCTCAACTGAGGCAAGAGGAATCCCATCTCCTGTGGCTTTGTGGAAGCTGTAGGTGAGACCTGAGTCCACTTCCAACCCAGGTCTACAAACGAAGGAGGAGATGCCTCGACTGACAAAGCTGGCTCCCCTTGCTCAGTGGGACAAAGGAGATCTGTCCCTGTCCAGGTTTCCTGTCTCATACCAGAAGGAACAAGCTCTTTGCTCTCTATGACAGGAGAAATGCCACAGCTGGAAAGAAGTGTCTCTCCAGAGGCGCAAGAGAGACCGCACACTATTACTTCAGTCTCGTTCCCAGTACCTCCCTACCAAGGCACAGGGACACCTCCAGGGAGCTCAGGGGGCACAGAGAAAGTGACGTCTTGGGCTGTTCCTCTGCTACCGGGCTCCTGGGATGGAGGGAGCTCCTGGCCATGGGGCAGCGCTGGCAGAGAGACAGCTCTGCCCAGGAGCAGCTCCTCTGCCAAGCGCAGCAGGGCTGAGGGCACTGCCTGCAGGCACCGAGGGGAGACAAGGGAAGTGAGAGAGATGTCAAAGGTAGTTGTGAGTGGAAGAATCCTGATTGTTCACTGTGGGAGAAACCTTCACAGCCTTTGACAGGGTAAGTGTCTGGCTGCAGGGCATTGACTCTGCAGTTGCTGGAGGGATCCAGAAGCTGCACAACCCACAGCCCGTGGGATCTGTAAGTACAACTGTCACAGTTGCTCTAGTGTAGAGGAGAAGGGGAACTTGTGGAGCGGGGCTTCCCTGCTGCCAGGGCAGAGGGACAGGGCATGATGTGTCTCTCTGGTGCAGTATAATGCAGAGAGGCTTCCTGGAGCAAGCTCCTTGGAGCAACCTTCCTGGAGCCGGCATAGCCCATGTCTAATTTTCTGTCAGGAAGGCTGTCAAGGATCCCTTGGTGTTGAGAAGGATGTGCTCAAGATCGGGGCATCCCCACCACACCAACAAAGGGAGAGGACTTGTCGGCTGCCTTCTCCCCGGGATGGCTGCAGGGCTGTGAAGGTGGGTGTGCAGCCAGGGGTGCCCAGGGCTGTCCTTCAGAGTAGGGTCCCCGTGTCCCAGGGAACTGTGTGCTGGGGCAATGAGTGGCTTGTAGTGTGGGGAGAAGCTGTGGAGGGAAGGAGTGATCCCAGTCTGGGCACAGAAGGGTCCTTCTGCAGTGGAGAGGATGCTGCGTGGGTCAGGTTTGCTCACAGCTCCAGCTCACCCCCAGGACATTTAAAGAGGGTCATTTTGAAGAAGCATTTCAAGGCAGCATTTACCTGAAAGAAGAGGAATCTGGGCTTTGAGATTTCCACTCTTGGTGGGCGGGATGGGCAGTGGGAGATGGGAATTTTCGTCTCCTTTCTGGAGAAGGCAATGAGACCCCGGTTCTGGTTAGATTTTCTCCGAGCCGCTCCTTGGCCCGTGCAGACCCAGAGATGCCCCTGGGCCATTCCCTGCTGCAGGAGGTGTCTGCAGGGCAGAGCTGAGCCCTCAGCAGGTGGGATGCAGCCTCTGGGCACTGAAAGGGAGGAGACATGGGGACAGAGAAACAGCCCCCGGCAGAGACAGTGCAGGCAGCAGAGACGTGGGCAGGGAGTGAGAGGGAGCTGCTACAGGAAAGGTGACGGGAGGGGGGATTCCCGCACCTCCCTGCCATCCCCTGCAGCGCAGATGTCTTCCCTGGAGCAACTCCCTGGTCTCCTCTCCCACACAGTAGAGACCCCAGCCCCTGAATATCCCGAGGACGTAGTCCTGAGTGTCCTTCCCAGCAGCCCAACCACCCAAGAGGAGAAATCCTGGAGTGTGTGGCTGTGTCTCCCTGTCCTGACTCTCTTGCCAGGAGAACTTTGACATATTCCCCCCTTGACCCTGCCGCCCTTGTTCTTCCCCTTCTTTTGGCTGTGGTGGGGGGGGTGAGGATTCAGGTGCAGCTCAGACACTGATGCTGAATGTCCTGTCATGCAGGTGTGTGCATGGAGGAAAAGTATCCTAATGAGGTTAATATTTTGGGCTGTGGTGACAGCAGTGTGTGGGGCTGGGAGTAAGCCGAACCTCTCATCAGGATACCCCATCTTCAGGATATTATTCTCTTTCCTCTGAGGGTGCTGTTGGGTGTCAACTGCCCTCCAGAAGGGCACAGCTCTCCCTTGACATATCTGTGTTTTCTAGGAGCCCTACAGAGTAGAGATGACAGTGCCAAGGCCATGTAAGTCCTGATGGAGGGCTGAATGTAGGCAGCTGCAATGAGCCTTATGTGACCCTGGGTGGGAGGGAGAGGTGAGATCCTACTTGGCACCAGTGAGATGGGGTGAAGGGTTGGTAGACGTCCACTTGTAAATTTGGCTGTTCTTCTCTCAAGAGCGTACATTTCTTCTCAGTGGAGCATATGGTGTGATCAATCTTTCTCCAGCTCAAAGAGGTACCAGCCCAGTGTAGCTGAGAGCAATCGTCATGGACAGACGAGCTGTCCTCACTCCGAGGGACAGTCCCCTTGGCTCTTAGGAACCACGAGGTTTCGCTTGCGGTGTATAAGAAATGCCAAAGATCTCTGCCTTAAAAACACTCCTTGGGTGTCGTGGGGAAAACAAAAAGAAAACAAAGAAAAAAGTCCCTCAGCTCTGCTCTGCCATCAGGTGAACTGGGAGTGACAAAGCTGAAAAGCCCTTTGATGCCAGGAGAGGATTTAATCCGAGATCACCCTGAATTCCTGTTTAACTATTGCTGTAGGGCAGGACTGAATCCAGCAGTGCTCAGAGCTCCCTGGTGGATCACCAGCAAGCACCAACCAGAGTGTGCAAAAAGGACGTGCCAAAGGTCTTCCCAAAAGAGGAGAGGCAGTTGGGGTGGGTCTCTAAGAAAAATTGAATACGTTTACTTGAGAATAAACTGCCCTGTCTTCTCACTGACTTTAATTCCATGAACAGGTCTCAAATCCTAGGGTGAAGCAGATGTACAACAGCAGCTCTATCACCCACTTCCTCCTCCTGGAGTTTGCAGACACACGGGAGCCCATGACCCCAGCCACGGTCACCAGGCAGGCCAGGCAGGAGGGCAGGGCACGGACACAAAAGGACTTTCTTTGGATATCTTGGTTGTGTAGCAATGCTGGAAATATCCTTTGGGACACCTCCAGCACGAATGGTGGGAAGGGATTCTCCTGTCATGGGGAGTCTTTGGCCCATGCATAATCTCCAGCACCTCCAGTTTCTCTTCGTGGGGTAAGAGCTTGTGCTTTCTCCTCCTTTTTTCTCAGAGTTTGCCGGGAAACTCCCTCAGTTCTGCTGCAGTCTCCACCGAGTGCCCTTCTTGGAGTGTGAACAACCAAGCTGGAACTGGAGGGCTTCCAGAGCCCTAATGCCCAACTGGGAGAAGGAGTTAACATTAAGGGGAGCAGGCGATTCACCACCAACCACGATAAGGTCCCCTGCCCAGTGGAGGAAGGGAAGGCGGTGGATATACTTTTTCTGGATTTTAGTAAGGTTTTGTTAGCGTCCCTCAAAGCAGCCTTCTGGACAAGTTTCTCCAGGTAGACGGTGCGCTGGGTGAAGAAGTGGCTGAATGGCAGGGCTCAACCCACGTGTAGACCTTCAGAGTAAGACATCAAGAACTGTATGAAGCTCACACAGGCAGGAGATGCTCTCTCCTGGAAGGGTTATTTTTGCTATTGCCTATATAGCCACACAAGGCTGCCTTGCTCAAAGACACTCATCCATTTTTCGGGTCACATTAATCTGTACAAGCATAGATATCTGCAGTGCAGCGACAGGACACGCTTTCTAACCTTCCCAGGAACCTCCAACCCAAGCTTTCTCTCTGCACCCTCTTTGGAGATGAACCCGAGTAGAACAGCATGAGCAATTGCAGTTGGACATCTCAAGACCATCTCCACCTCGGAGCTAATATGGGGCACAGCCAAAGTGGAGGCCCAGGGAGGAGACGTTGCAGAGCAGCCTTTTCTGTTGCTGCAATCTAAAGCCAAACATAGACTGAATTTGCTTATTTTCAGCTAAATCCTTGCCATTTGTTGTTGTTGTTCTTGTTCTCCCCCTCCCCACCTCCCCAAGCATAGCAGTTTTCCTTTGAGCTGCTAAAGCTCATTTCTCTGTTTCTCTCTGTTTGAAAGTTACCATCTGGAAGTTGCTCAGATCCTGCTAAAGATGCAAACGTCCATTATTCTGGTAGTCTAGCTACTGCAGTAGCCACCCTGGGGGTCCAGAAAGCTTCCTCCCCTCACATGCAGGGCACGAGGGCCACATTCGTGGCGCAGGAGCACCTGGCCAACGCGGCCCAGAGGAGCCCTGGCAAGGGGCCGTTCTCAGTGCTGCAGAGGAAGGCAAACAACCCCCAGGGACCAGTGCCAATCTGCCCCGGGGGAAAATGCCTTCCTGAGCCCAGAGCTGGCCATCGGCTGCTCCCTGAGCACGGGAGCAAGACCGGCCTCCTGCTCCCACAGGCTGCTCACGCCTCCCCGCAGACACCAGCACTGACCATCCCCTTTCCTCCCTCCACCTGGAGCCATCTCAAGGTCTTGCAAGAGCAGTACAATGGCCCCCACCTCCTCGGCCTTGGGAGCAGGAACCTTGCCGTGCCTGGCAGGACACCGGTGGGACCTCCACAAGGCTGGGGGAGGCTGCTGGGACACCCACACCTCCCATTGCTTACGGCTGCTGACCTTGCCTGCGCAGGAGATGAGGACGGCGAGCTCTGCTCCAGTGCTCCTCAGGTACCAAAAATGCATCGCCTTGGTGCCGCCGCTGCTCTCCAGCTGAAAAAATCGGAGAGCTTCGGGCACCTCCAGTGGCTTGGTGGTTCTTCTCATCTCCCGAGGGCATAGCAAGAGGAGGACTTGAGGCTGGAGGAGGCTGCTGGAAGGTCTCTGCCGCAATTCTGCTTCCCAGGGTGGCCACTTGCAAAGGTCCTCTGAGGGACAGGAGTCCCGCTCCATCCTTTGGGGAGCAGAGGCAAGCTCCACAGGATTTCACCAGCTCCTCAAGCAGCTCCTCTCTAATGTCTTCGGGCTGCCCCAGGCCAGCTCTGTCCCGGTGGCAAAGCCGGGCGGGCTGGCGGCGGGACACAGGAGGATGCCCCTTTGGTCCTGCCCCGGGGCATTTTCACCTCTGCCTCGCCGGGTGGTGGCATTGTGACATGGGGGTGAGGAGGTCCCCCCACGACTCCACAGCCAGCCCTCTGTCCACCATCCCTGGGAGGAAAGCCTTTGTGGTGCTGGCCCCAAGGCCAGCAAAGAGACAGGACTGCCCGTGGCAATCGGGTCGGGGCTTGTCGATTCAGCCACAGCGTCTGGAGTAAAAGCAGCTCCACGTGAAGCGCATTCACACCGGTCAAGAGACATAACCGGTCTCTGGTCTGGAGGGGCGAGACTGTCCCAAAATCTGACCCAAATCCTTTGATCCCACATCGCAGAAAGTCTCCACATCTCATCTGGAGAGTAGGACAATCTTTAGCGTTATTTTCTCCAAAGTCCTTGGGTAAAAAAAGCTATCGGCATATTTGTATCTTAGACCAGTTGGTGAGGGAGCCAACTGGGCAAGGGGCCCAGCGGGACCTGTTGTTTGCCAACAGAGAAGGACTCGGGGGTGATATGAAGGCTGGAGGCCATTTTGGGCACAGGGACCACGGAATGATAAGAGTGTTTGGAGAAGTAAGGAGGGGGGTGAGCAGAACTGCCACCTTGGGCTGCTGAAAGAGAAAATATAAGGATTAACAATGACAGGGATGTATAACTCAACCTTGGAGGGGAGGAAAGAAAACAAAAAATTGCCCAATTAGCGGAAGTGTACTCCAGCCTTGAAAGAATACTTTCCAGGCAAACGGGAACATCCCGACCGCTAACAGGAAAGACAACAAGAAGATTTACGACCCCTGTCAGACCACTCAGAAGACAAACGGAACATCCTGATCGATTACAGAAAGACAGTAAGAGGCTTTACGGCCCCTATCAGCAAAACAATCAATGGGAACCGGCTCGGTGACTGTGGAACTTACTCCCTGAAACGCCCCCCAAGGAAAAACATCAGGAGAAGATACGCACATGCCTGGAGGAGAATTATTATAATGAGGCCCCGGAAATAAACATAGTCACACCTATTCTTAGAACTAATTGTATTAGTCCATCCCATAGTTTGCATATGTATGATTTACCTTATAAATAACTACGGATTTAGCATAAGGGTGTGCAAGTTAGGAGGAGGGATTACCCTTGCACCCGGCGCCACAAAAAACATACCTGTTTTATGACTCTCTGAGATTTGTAGGGTTTGTTTCCGCACGTCAACACCCCAAAGTTAATAATCCCAACACATTTCACTTTCTTCCTTTCTTAAGCACTTCTTCCCAACCAACCTGGGAGAGGTGGGCCCAGATGGACCTCATGAGGTTGAACAAAAGCAAGTGCAGGATTCTGCACCTGGGAAGAAACAATCCTCAGTATAAATACAGACTGGGGGATGAGAAAGCAGCCCTGAGGAAAGGGACTTGGGGGTGCTGATGGACGAGAAGCTGGACATGAGCAGACAATGTGCTCTCGCAGCCCAGAAGGCCAATCACATCCTGGGCTGCATCAAAAGAAGTGTTGCCAGCAGATCCGGAGAGGTGATTCTGCCACTTTGCTCTGCTCTGTTGAGACCTCACCTGGAGTACTGTGTGCAGGTCTGGAGCCCTCAATATAGAAAGGACATGGACCTGATGGAGCGGGTCCAGAGGAGGGCCACCAAAATGATCAGGGGGCTGGAGCACCTCTCCTATGAGGACAGACTGAGGGAGCTGGTGTTGTCCAGCTTGGAGAAGAGGAGGCTCCGGAGAGACCTCATAGCGGCCTTCCAGTCCCTGAGGGGGGGCTACAGGAAGGCTGGGGAGGGTCTGTTTACAAAGGCCTGCAGTGACAGGATGAGGGGCAATGGTTTTAAGTTGGAGAAGGGGAGATTGGATATTAGGAAGAAGTTCTTTACCATGAGGGTGGTGGAACACTGGAACAGGTTGCCCAGGGAGGTGGTTGAGGCCCCTTCCCTTGAGATATTCAAGGTGAAGCTCGACGAGGCCCTGGGCAACCTGGTCTAGTTGGGGGTGTCCCTGCTGACTGCGGGGAGGTCGGACTAGATGACCTTTGGAGGTCCCTTCCGGCCTGGACCATTCTATGTATCCCGTTGTGCCTGGCCGCCTCCACACCCCTCAGAAAAGTGTCTCTCCAGCTATTCCATGCAGAGTTGAACTTCACCTCCCCTTTCATGGACACCGCTTTCTGGTCTCTGCCCTCGCTCGGCATCTCTACATCCCGTGGTGCCGACCAGTGCCCATGGACCTTTTCCGAGTGAGGAGCACATCATTGCAGGCCATTCCCTTTTGCAGGCCTACCCGGGATGTATGTCCCCCCCAGCTCAAAGGCTGGAATAGCATCGCCCATCTCTGCCACGGCAGCAGATCTAGTTACGAGAGCCCTTGGCGATCCTGATGAATTATTGCCAGGGCAGGAATGCTCACGGGACCTGGTGGAAGTAAGTTTCCCATATATTTAACAAGTGGGTTTTGCCCAGAGCGTTGCAGATTCTCTGTGGGAAGCTGGGGCAAGTGGTGCCCATCCTTCCCAAGGAGGTCTGGATGTATGGAAATGCCAAGGAAAAACCCAGCCCCTCCTCATGGACAGGTGCCAGCCCAGTCTCCAGGCAGCACCTGCCTGTCCTTCGAGCCCTTGAGGCTTCAGTGCGGGGCTCTGGTCAAGCTGCTTCCAGCTGGGTGTGGAAAGGTCAGAGACGTGTCCTGGCACTCAGGATGATCCAATCCATAAGTTTCCCAGGTACTGAGGTCAGACTGACAGGCGTGTAGTTCCACAAACCCTCTTTGTTGCCCTTCCTCTGGATGGGCATCACGTTTCCAAACCTCCAGTCACCTGGGACTTCCTGTTTAGCCAGGACTGCTGGTAGATGATGGACAGTGGATTGGTGGGAACATCTGCCATCTCCCTCAGTACCCTCGGGTGGATCCCATCTGGCTCCATAGACGTGTGTGTCCAAGTGCTGTGTTAGCTCACTCACCATTTCCCCTTGAATTATGGGGATATTTTATTGTCCTTAACATTTAAAGCCAGATTAAGTTCTAGTGGGGGTTTTGGCCTTTCTGATTTTCTCCCCACAGAGCCTCTCAAGAACTTTTTAGTCCCCACAAGTGCCCTGCCCCTTTTTCCAGCGGGAAGAAGGCATCTCTGAGATGCCCCACGGCTGAGGAATGGAAACAGGGAACTCGGTTCAAGGAAGCTCATCCCAGTGCTGCATCCAGGGAGCATCCCAGGGGATGTTATCCTCAAAGCGAAGTGACCTCTGGACACTCTCTGTCCCACAGACCTTAGACGAACCCGCCGGAAGAGCTGATGGTGTCTGTGCTCACTAAGGATAATCTCACCGCACACGATGTATATGTTGACATCTCATCCTTTTATTATATATATTTTAATTTTTTTTAAGGGAGAAATTGTTAAAATACATAATAAAAAATGGCTTTTCTGAAATAAAAGCGTGGGCAGCAAGGGGGTGCGTTGAAGAGGAGAGATTTTTGAGGAGGTGTCCCGGGGGAGGCTCTAAATGAGGAGGTTGGATCATGAAAGGCTTCGTGAGTCTTAGGGGGAAGGAGAGGGCACCCCAAATCCCCATGGAGGTTTATTTTAGGGGGCTCCCCATCAGCTTGGGGGTAGCAGAAATTGGGACCCACCCCTGAATTTGGGGGGTACACCCTGTTTTTCTAGCAGACTCAGCTGAGGCAACACTCAGCTCCCACAGAGGCTTAGTAAACCCCAATATTGGGACCGAGGGGGCTCAGCGGGGGGGCAGAGAGGAGGGTACACCCCCATTACTTAGGGCACCACTGATTATTCAGGGCACACTGTTTCTGCCTGCCAGCCTTCCCCATCCCCTACAGGGCAGCCCATGTCCCCCCGACACCAAATAAGCCCCCCAAACTGCAGAGCACCCCACATCAACACAGCCGTACCCCAGGGCCCCCTTGCTCCAAAAACACCTTTTATGCCCCCAGAATAGAACAGTGTCCACCTGTGAGAAACACTGGCTCACGATTAGAATTTGATAGAGAACAAAGTCGACGAATCAAAGATAAAAAAATTAAAAATTTATTGTAGGAAACAGCGCTGAATCTGGTGCATTTCAAAGCAGAGGCACAACCCCTCTTTCCAGTTCTCGGTTTCTTCTACCTTATCCCGGCCGCTTAAGTTTCTGTCTCTCTTCTCATCTGTTGAGAAGTTGGAGCTCCCATTCTTCCCGAACGCCTAACCCCGTACAGGTGTTCACCTCTTTTCACCCTGTAAGGCATAAACAGACCCACGCCAAGGAATCCTTATCCTAAACACGCCCTTGATTATTTGATTAGGCTAAATGCTATTTCACGGTCTTTGCCGCCATCGACTGTCCGTTGTTAGTAACTACAGGCACTATGGTGGTAGTTTACTTCATCAGGTGGTCGTATCCTCCTCTTCATCAGTTCTCCTCTGAATGGACTCAGTCTACTTGGCAGTCTTCACAGCCCCCTTGGCAGATATACCGTCCAAGACTGGTTTCTTTGGTCTTAAAGTTACTTCCCTGTCTTTTGGGTTCCTGCGTCGAAGGTTACATTCCAATCTGTTTCTCTTTACTTAGATTTCGTTCTGCAAAACCAGGAACCCTTGTGTGGAATAATTCCTAAAATATAATTTTTATTAAAAATTTTTTGCATTGGTCACACATTAAGGAAAGGTATAAAATGGAAACATTTCCAGGGTGGAACACAGCAGCACACGGTATGCGAGGAATCAGCTACATCTATGACTCCCTGAACAATATTGCTTGCAAAAGCAGCACGGAGGACGGAGTGGAGTGAAGATTCCACGGCCAAGGTCTGTGATTACATAGCAGATATGGGAACAAGGTGATCCTATGGAATTGATAAGCGGCATGCTTTCCACCCGGAGCCAACAGTCCGTCAAATTTTGATGAAATACTCTCCTTTGTGCGAATTTTGCTGATTCATATGTCATTATAATACCAAAACACACCTCCAGCCCGAAGGCTGCCCGCCTCCAAGGTGCGACCACTCCTCCTTGAGTCTGCGCCCTGAATTTTTCTTAATCTCTGCCTTTAAATGTGAGGCGAGAGAATTTTTACACAAATCATAATAAAGGTATTTAAGACTAAAGTCACTCAAACTCCACCCTGAGGTAAAAAATAATATAAAAATATCCCAAGAAAGGGGGGATGCTGGGGAAGACACCATCGTAAACAAGTCAGGGAGGACCCCATCACGGACTGCCTCTGACTCCCGGGACCAGTCGAGGGGCTGAGCCTTTCTTCCCCCCCCATAGGGACGCCTGTGGGTCAGACTTAGACAGTACAGAGTGCTTCCTCGGGGAACTCAGAAATCTCTCCAGAGGATTACCTGTTACATTTAGAGCCAGGCTGTATTGTTTGGAACTTTGTCGCATGCTTTGTACCATTAACATTTTTTCTTTTACTTGCACGTGCTTTGCAGACTGTACTTATCACCGGCAAACCATAAGAACCTTTATATCTGTTGTTTAAATAAACTGCAAAGTAGCTAGCCTTTTGGGTTTCTCACTGAACGCAAACAGACACTGAAGTGCGGCCGTGCTAGTTTGTGAGCACGACTAGACTGAAGGTGCAGTCCACTGTCAGTGTATCCAGAATCGTGACAGTTTAATATATTAAACGCAACTGGACTGATAGTGGTGAATTGGGCATCACTCAGAATGTAAACCAGCCACCACCAGCCTCCCACCTCGGTGAGGAGTGTTAGAACGCAAGGGAGATTATTTTCTGCCAAAACTATTTTGCCTCTTCATGCCAGAGTAGTCCAATTCCCAGCGGAGAAACGATCAGCTAGATCAGGGTGCTCAGCCCCTTGTCTGGGTGGGTTTAGAATATCTCCATGGATGGAGACACCAGAATCTCTCTAGGAAACCTCTTCCAGTCATTGACCACCCTGACAGTCAAAAAGTGTTTTCTTGGGGTCCGTTGGATAGGGTTTGATGTACATTAATAAGATCCCCCTGAGCCTTTTCTTCTCCAGACTGAACATCCTCCTGTGAAAGATGCTCCAGTCCCTTAAACCAGCTCTGTGGCCCTTTGCTAGACTTGCTTTAGTAGGTCAATAACTTTCTTGTACCGAGGAGCCCAGCACCGAACACCAGCATCCCAGGTGTGGTCTCACCAGTGCCGAGCAGAGGGGAAGGGTCGCCTCCCTCCATCGACCAGCAATGGTTTTCTGATACAGCTCAGGAGCTTTAGGGACATCTCCTCACCCTCTATCCATTCCCTAGCATAGAGGGCAACCCCCCCGCCCCTCCTTCCTTTCTTGTCCCTTCTGAACAGCTTGTAGCCCTCAATAGCCACACTCCAGTCGTAGGATTCATCCCACCGGCTTTCAGTGATGGCCACTATATCATTGCTTTCCAGCAGCAAGGTAGCTTCCAGCGCCTCCTGTTTGTTGCCCGTGCTGTGTGCATTCGTGTAGAGGCACTTCAGCTGGGCTGTTGGCTGTGCCACCTTCTTAGGGGAACACCCCTTGAGGTGTCTCACAGGGGTTTCTCTGTTGACTTCAACTACTCCAGAAGCTGCTGGCTCACCTCCATGAGACTTTGACTGCAGTGCAGTGTCCCCAGCGTGCCCCAGGGCAACAGGCTGAAGGCCCTTACTAGCACCCTGTCTCTCTGCCCCTGGTGTGATACCCCACAGCTTGTTGCAGATGAGCCTGATATTATTCTCTCCCTCCCCCTGTAAGAGCCTGGGGAGAATTAACCCTATCCCCACTGGAACCAGGGCAGTGTAGTTGATGGATTCTCTGTGTCTGCCTATTCTGATTATAACCATTACCTCGAAGCACTTTGGAGAAGATTTGTGGCAGAAAGTGTCCTCGTTTCCTCTTTTTTTTTTTTTTTTTTATCTCACGTGGGTACATGGAAAGATTTCTACCTGGACTGAAAACTGGTGGCTTTTGCTAGTATTTTCTTGACAGTGATAAATTTGTCTTAGGATTTAAAAGATCAGACCTGTTTGTAAGGAAATCTTGAATTCATGAAGGACTTTGAGAAGAGGAATAATGCCAATGTACATATGTGGAATAATGTGAAATTGTTCCTTAAAGAAATAATAAAAGAAAAACTTGTGAAGAAGGAGCTCATGGTAGCTGATGTCTTCTGTCCCTGAAAATCTCGTGGGCGGGAGTCTCAATAGCTCCATTGGTGATGCTGTCAGTATCTCCTGGAGTAATGGCGTTGAGTCATAGTACTAGAGGCTGAGTTTAGAAGCTTTTAGATTGGACCTGCTGGAGGGCATCTCTGAGGAAAAAGCCCTGGGAGTCCTGGTGGACAAAAGGATGACCATGAGCCAGCAATGTGATTCTCTGATTCTGGACTGCCCCACATCTACTGCATGGAGAGGGGAGAGGCACCTTCTTTGTCGACCTCTTCAATCCCAACACAACCCATCTAACATGCTGAGCCAGGAGAAAAACCAGGCTTCCGAGACTGCTCCAGATTCCCCTCCCAGAGGACAGGTGTTCTAATGAAACCTGTGTGAAAGCCCTGAGTACATCCCTCAGGTCCAATCACCAGACAACAACTGGTGACTGCTAAATCCAGCCCTTCATCTCTAAGATACAAGAGCTTTTCATTCCATACCTCATGGTGGAAGTGAACTTCAGGGCTGAAGTTCTCAGGCCTGTTGGGAGAAAGATCCTGGCATGAAAGCACGGCGCTGTGAACATCCCGTTTTATTACAGAGAAATATGTATTATGGAAGAGGGCGTGTCTGAACCAGTCTTAAATACACTTTTATAAGGGAACCAGATGACAAAGGGAAGGTACATGTCTCAGGTGCAGTGAGGTGCAAATGCAAATCTTTCAGTAGAAATAAAATAAACATGAATGAGAATACCAGCAGCAGTCATGAAAAATAAAATTGGGCAAAAAACAAGTTAAAAAAAAAGATGTAATCAGATACTGTGACAGTCATTTGTGGGGAGAGGTGGCAAATTTGTCACTCTTGAAAAATGTCCATGAAATCAGCCACCTAATGGCTTCTTTGATCTCCGGGTACCTCATGCTGTAGTTGAGGGGGTTCACTGCTGTAGGCACCACCGAGTAAAGAACAGTCACCGCCAGGTCCAGGGGTGATGAGGAGATGGAGGGGGGCTTCAAGTAGGCGAAGATAGCAGTGCTGATAAAAAGGGAGACCACGGCCAGGTGAGGGAGGCACGTGGAAAAGGCTTTGTGTTGTCCCTGGTCAGAGGGGATCCTCAGCACGGCCCTGAAGATCTGCACATAGGACACCACGATGAAAACAAAACAACCAGAGCCTAGACAGATACTGACCACAAGAAGCCAAACTTCCCTGAGGTAGTCTGAGTCTGAGCAGGAGAGCTTGAGGATCTGGGGGATTTCACAGAAGAACCGGCCCAGGACATTGCCCTGGCAGAGGGGTATTGAAAATGTATTGGCCGTGTGCAGGAGAGCATTGAGAAATCCACTGCCCCAGGCAGCTGCTGCCATGTGGACACAAGCTCTGCTGCCCAGGAGGGTCCCGTAGTGCAGGGGTTTGCAGATGGCCACGTAGCGGTCATAGGCCATGGGAGTCAGAAGACTAAACTCTGCTACGATAAAGAAGGAAAACAGAAAGAGCTGTGCAGCACATCCCCAGTAGGAAATAGTCCTGGTGTCCCAGAGAGAATTGGCCATGGCTTTGGGGAGAGGGGTGGAGATGGAGCCCAGGTCAAGAACAGAGAGGTTGAGGAGTAAGAAGTACATGGGGGTGTGGAGGCGGTGGTCACAGGCTATGGCAGTGATGATGAGTGCGTTTCCCAGGAGGGCAGCCAGGTAGATGCCCAGGAAGAGCCAGAAGTGCAAGAGCTGCAGCTCCCGTGTGTCTGCAAACTCCAGGAGGAGGAAGTGGGTGATGGAGCTGCATAGCTAGACTACCAGAATAATGGACGTTTGCATCTTTAGCAGGATCTGAGCAACTTCCAGATGGTGACTTTCAAACAGAGAGAAACAGAGAAATGAGCTTTAGCAGCTCAAAGGAAAACTGCTATGCTTGGGGAGGTGGGGAGGGGGAGAACAAGAACAACAACAACAAATGGCAAGGATTTAGCTGAAAATAAGCAAATTCAGTCTATGTTTGGCTTTAGATTGCAGCAACAGAAAAGGCTGCTCTGCAACGTCTCCTCCCTGGGCCTCCACTTTGGCTGTGCCCCATATTAGCTCCGAGGTGGAGATGGTCTTGAGATGTCCAACTGCAATTGCTCATGCTGTTCTACTCGGGTTCATCTCCAAAGAGGGTGCAGAGAGAAAGCTTGGGTTGGAGGTTCCTGGGAAGGTTAGAAAGCGTGTCCTGTCGCTGCACTGCAGATATCTATGCTTGTACAGATTAATGTGACCCGAAAAATGGATGAGTGTCTTTGAGCAAGGCAGCCTTGTGTGGCTATATAGGCAATAGCAAAAATAACCCTTCCAGGAGAGAGCATCTCCTGCCTGTGTGAGCTTCATACAGTTCTTGATGTCTTACTCTGAAGGTCTACACGTGGGTTGAGCCCTGCCATTCAGCCACTTCTTCACCCAGCGCACCGTCTACCTGGAGAAACTTGTCCAGAAGGCTGCTTTGAGGGACGCTATCAAAACCTTACTAAAATCCAGAAAAAGTATATCCACCGCCTTCCCTTCCTCCACTGGGCAGGGGACCTTATCGTGGTTGGTGGTGAATCGCCTGCTCCCCTTAATGTTAACTCCTTCTCCCAGTTGGGCATTAGGGCTCTGGAAGCCCTCCAGTTCCAGCTTGGTTGTTCACACTCCAAGAAGGGCACTCGGTGGAGACTGCAGCAGAACTGAGGGAGTTTCCCGGCAAACTCTGAGAAAAAAGGAGGAGAAAGCACAAGCTCTTACCCCACGAAGAGAAACTGGAGGTGCTGGAGATTATGCATGGGCCAAAGACTCCCCATGACAGGAGAATCCCTTCCCACCATTCGTGCTGGAGGTGTCCCAAAGGATATTTCCAGCATTGCTACACAACCAAGATATCCAAAGAAAGTCCTTTTGTGTCCGTGCCCTGCCCTCCTGCCTGGCCTGCCTGGTGACCGTGGCTGGGGTCATGGGCTCCCGTGTGTCTGCAAACTCCAGGAGGAGGAAGTGGGTGATAGAGCTGCTGTTGTACATCTGCTTCACCCTAGGATTTGAGACCTGTTCATGGAATTAAAGTCAGTGAGAAGACAGGGCAGTTTATTCTCAAGTAAACGTATTCAATTTTTCTTAGAGACCCACCCCAACTGCCTCTCCTCTTTTGGGAAGACCTTTGGCACGTCCTTTTTGCACACTCTGGTTGGTGCTTGCTGGTGATCCACCAGGGAGCTCTGAGCACTGCTGGATTCAGTCCTGCCCTACAGCAATAGTTAAACAGGAATTCAGGGTGATCTCGGATTAAATCCTCTCCTGGCATCAAAGGGCTTTTCAGCTTTGTCACTCCCAGTTCACCTGATGGCAGAGCAGAGCTGAGGGACTTTTTTCTTTGTTTTCTTTTTGTTTTCCCCACGACACCCAAGGAGTGTTTTTAAGGCAGAGATCTTTGGCATTTCTGATACACCGCAAGCGAAACCTCGTGGTTCCTAAGAGCCAAGGGGACTGTCCCTCGGAGTGAGGACAGCTCGTCTGTCCATGACGATTGCTCTCAGCTACACTGGGCTGGTACCTCTTTGAGCTGGAGAAAGATTGATCACACCATATGCTCCACTGAGAAGAAATGTACGCTCTTGAGAGAAGAACAGCCAAATTTACAAGTGGACGTCTACCAACCCTTCACCCCATCTCACTGGTGCCAAGTAGGATCTCACCTCTCCCTCCCACCCAGGGTCACATAAGGCTCATTGCAGCTGCCTACATTCAGCCCTCCATCAGGACTTACATGGCCTTGGCACTGTCATCTCTACTCTGTAGGGCTCCTAGAAAACACAGATATGTCAAGGGAGAGCTGTGCCCTTCTGGAGGGCAGTTGACACCCAACAGCACCCTCAGAGGAAAGAGAATAATATCCTGAAGATGGGGTATCCTGATGAGAGGTTCGGCTTACTCCCAGCCCCACACACTGCTGTCACCACAGCCCAAAATATTAACCTCATTAGGATACTTTTCCTCCATGCACACACCTGCATGACAGGACATTCAGCATCAGTGTCTGAGCTGCACCTGAATCCTCACCCCCCCCACCACAGCCAAAAGAAGGGGAAGAACAAGGGCGGCAGGGTCAAGGGGGGAATATGTCAAAGTTCTCCTGGCAAGAGAGTCAGGACAGGGAGACACAGCCACACACTCCAGGATTTCTCCTCTTGGGTGGTTGGGCTGCTGGGAAGGACACTCAGGACTACGTCCTCGGGATATTCAGGGGCTGGGGTCTCTACTGTGTGGGAGAGGAGACCAGGGAGTTGCTCCAGGGAAGACATCTGCGCTGCAGGGGATGGCAGGGAGGTGCGGGAATCCCCCCTCCCGTCACCTTTCCTGTAGCAGCTCCCTCTCACTCCCTGCCCACGTCTCTGCTGCCTGCACTGTCTCTGCCGGGGGCTGTTTCTCTGTCCCCATGTCTCCTCCCTTTCAGTGCCCAGAGGCTGCATCCCACCTGCTGAGGGCTCAGCTCTGCCCTGCAGACACCTCCTGCAGCAGGGAATGGCCCAGGGGCATCTCTGGGTCTGCACGGGCCAAGGAGCGGCTCGGAGAAAATCTAACCAGAACCGGGGTCTCATTGCCTTCTCCAGAAAGGAGACGAAAATTCCCATCTCCCACTGCCCATCCCGCCCACCAAGAGTGGAAATCTCAAAGCCCAGATTCCTCTTCTTTCAGGTAAATGCTGCCTTGAAATGCTTCTTCAAAATGACCCTCTTTAAATGTCCTGGGGGTGAGCTGGAGCTGTGAGCAAACCTGACCCACGCAGCATCCTCTCCACTGCAGAAGGACCCTTCTGTGCCCAGACTGGGATCACTCCTTCCCTCCACAGCTTCTCCCCACACTACAAGCCACTCATTGCCCCAGCACACAGTTCCCTGGGACACGGGGACCCTACTCTGAAGGACAGCCCTGGGCACCCCTGGCTGCACACCCACCTTCACAGCCCTGCAGCCATCCCGGGGAGAAGGCAGCCGACAAGTCCTCTCCCTTTGTTGGTGTGGTGGGGATGCCCCGATCTTGAGCACATCCTTCTCAACACCAAGGGATCCTTGACAGCCTTCCTGACAGAAAATTAGACATGGGCTATGCCGGCTCCAGGAAGGTTGCTCCAAGGAGCTTGCTCCAGGAAGCCTCTCTGCATTATACTGCACCAGAGAGACACATCATGCCCTGTCCCTCTGCCCTGGCAGCAGGGAAGCCCCGCTCCACAAGTTCCCCTTCTCCTCTACACTAGAGCAACTGTGACAGTTGTACTTACAGATCCCACGGGCTGTGGGTTGTGCAGCTTCTGGATCCCTCCAGCAACTGCAGAGTCAATGCCCTGCAGCCAGACACTTACCCTGTCAAAGGCTGTGAAGGTTTCTCCCACAGTGAACAATCAGGATTCTTCCACTCACAACTACCTTTGACATCTCTCTCACTTCCCTTGTCTCCCCTCGGTGCCTGCAGGCAGTGCCCTCAGCCCTGCTGCGCTTGGCAGAGGAGCTGCTCCTGGGCAGAGCTGTCTCTCTGCCAGCGCTGCCCCATGGCCAGGAGCTCCCTCCATCCCAGGAGCCCGGTAGCAGAGGAACAGCCCAAGACGTCACTTTCTCTGTGCCCCCTGAGCTCCCTGGAGGTGTCCCTGTGCCTTGGTAGGGAGGTACTGGGAACGAGACTGAAGTAATAATGTGCGGTCTCTCTTGCGCCTCTGGAGAGACACTTCTTTCCAGCTGTGGCATTTCTCCTGTCATAGAGAGCAAAGAGCTTGTTCCTTCTGGTATGAGACAGGAAACCTGGACAGGGACAGATCTCCTTTGTCCCACTGAGCAAGGGGAGCCAGCTTTGTCAGTCGAGGCATCTCCTCCTTCGTTTGTAGACCTGGGTTGGAAGTGGACTCAGGTCTCACCTACAGCTTCCACAAAGCCACAGGAGATGGGATTCCTCTTGCCTCAGTTGAGGTGGGCACAAAATAGGCACCTGCTGCATGGGAGCTGCTAGTCTCAGCTCTCAAGGTGATTCCTGGAGATGGAAGCCAGCAGGGAGCTGTTCTGGCTCAAACACCTGGTGACATTCCAGGTGTCAGAGGGGGTCCAAAATACATGCAGGGAACTGCAAGATCTACTAGAACAGTTCATAGAGACAGGGCAGTATCTGGAGGCATCATCTTTGAGATTCGTGAAGAATTCCCTTGGCCAGCAGCAGGTGCTCACATTTAGGACAATTGAACTTCTCCCTTCATCCATCAAAGTGTCGCCTCCTGGTGGGAGATGAAGAACCTGCCATGGAGGGTAAGGATCTGTGCAGGGAAATGCAAGATCTACTAAAGCAGTTCATAGAGACAGGGCAGTACGTAAGGCATCGTCTTTGAGCCACCAGCAGATGCCCACCTTTAGGAAAAGGGAACCTTTCCCTGCTCCTTACATCCAGGGGAGCCTACTGCGGTAGTCAGGGGACCAGAGGTAGTCACTGCCGTTGCCGTCATCCATCTTCTCCATCAGCTCTCTGTACCAGATCACCACTGACTAATGGCAGATGTCTCATGGACATCCCTCCAGTGCCTAACCTAATTCAGGGCAGCTCCTCACTGGCCTTGGACAGGCCTGCAGCGCTACGGGAGATGCCAGGGCTCTCCAGCACAACTGCATGTGGCTGGTGGGGACTGCACGGGACCTAAGGGAAAGGCATGTGCGTTCAGAGTGGGTGCAAGAAAGACACTCCAGGTGGCACGTCTGATAGAATCCGTTTCTGTTGGCAGCGACTGAATCCCACTGCTAGAGTGAGGTAGGGTCTCACCCACTTCCATCCAGTCAATGCAGAGCAGGTCATGGACAGGAAGCCCATCACACTGAGATCTGCACTCATTGGCCTACTCCCAAACTCTGCCGGCTCTTCTTAAAGCCATCCTTTAGTCACACACTTGATGATACAACCAAGGAACCATCAAGCTTGTTCAGTGTTCCTGGATGTCCTGGTTTGGGGTGAAGAGCCAATTTACTGGGCAGTGAGAGAGGCTTTTGCTTATGCTCGTTGCTGTGGCAACCAGCGTCAGCTGACTTGGTTGTTTACCCCATGGAGAGTAAATTTTGAACCACTATATTTATCGTTATTGCTCTTTTATTCTCTGAGTTCGGGGTAACCTGCCAACTGGCCTTGAGTCACCGACTGGACCGGGACACAAGTGCTGCAGATGAGTGACCCAAACCTATGTCCGCTCACCTCTGTGGTCATGGGGAACCTGCGTGCTCTCCCTGGCATCATCAAGGGAAGAGCCCTGGTGAAAGGAAATGCACAATCACTCACCTGAAAGGCACCTCGGGAGGTCTCCAGGCCAAGAAAATCCACAGTCTGGAGAAAGGGAAATGAGGGTTGGGCTGTTTGCACGCTTGGCCGTGGGAGTGGGAGATGTTCCCTTTACGGATATACAGACAGCAGGGATCCCTCCAGGAGCTGCTCTAAGACCCTTCATCTGTCTAGAAGCTGGCCTCGGGATTCCCTCATCCCCCAGTTCCCCTGTGCACGGACAAGCACACAGACGTGTGTGGCCCTCTCCAGCACAGACACATAGAACCCCTGAGCCTGGAAGGCCCCAGCTTCCACCTCCTCTGTGCTTCCTCTTCATGCTTGATGTCAGTCAGGAGCTCCTTTCTCATCCATGTCAGCCTCCTGCAACCTTGGCGTGACTTCCTGCATGTTGGGATGGACCATTGTGGATCACAAAGAGGTGATCCTTGACAAACAAACAGCTCTCTGCAGAACCCACCTGGCCACAGACTCCCCATGGACCAGGGTTATCCAAATTTACATCCCTAACTCTTATGCCCAGCAGTCTTTAGAGTACGAAAATGTATTCACTTTCTTAAATCAGCTCACATTGTATGCCGATTTATCGTGCTTGAGTAAGAGAACTAAAGGACACCAGCTCATCAGAAGAGGCAGAAGAACAGCCCTGCCCTTGAAAGAAGTTTATTTTCAGAATCATAGAGCTGTCCCCGAAGGATAGAAGATACCCCTGGAGAACCAAGATAATGCCAGTGTCCTGGCCCCTCTAACACACCTTGGAAACTCTCCCAGAGTCCTGCATCACAGACAAGTAACTCGCAGTAGACCGACCCCAGGGACGTCTGGAGCAATAGACAAGCAGCAGAATGCTGATGACGCTGCAGAAATAAAGTTGCTTTGTGAAGTTTTACTGTGATTAGTGATTATTACTGTCTGTGATAATCAGTGATCATGTGGTACCTGAACGCTTGAACGGTATAAGAGGCCTGTGTGAAACAACATTTGAGGTACCCCAATTTAGCTCGGACATCTCATGGGCATGAATAAATATTTACCCTTGTAATTCTGTGCCTTGTGTCCCAGCCCCTCTCCTCGGTCAGCACAGGCCAGTTCCAGATTCTCATAACACAAGTGACCGATTGGCACTGCAGTGAGGCAAGGTCTCTCCCTTCTCCATGCAGTAGATATGGGGCAGTCCAGAATCACACAGAATCAGAGAATCACATTGCTGGCTCATGGTCACCCTTTTGCCACCAGGACTCCCAGGGCTTTTTCCTCAGAGATGCCCTCCAGCAGGTCAAATCTAAAAGCTTCTAAACTCAGCCTCTAGTACTATGACTCAACGCCATTACTCCAGGAGATATTGACAGCATCACCAATGGAGCTATTAAAACCACCGGCCCCTACGGAACCCTACACAACCCTCCGGAAACATATGGCACCCTACAAGCTCCTACCAACCCCTGCGGGCACTTACACAGCCCTACAGGTCCCTACGGAAATCTACGGGACTCTACGGGCCCCTAGGGAACCCTACAGATTTCGACGGAACCCTACGAGCCCCTCTGGAACCCTACAGAATACCCCAGGACCCGACAGCACTCTACAAGACCCTTAGCAACACAACGGAACCTCACTAAAACCCTATGGGCCCCTACAGAACACTGCAGGTGCCTACGGAACCCTACAGACCCCTACGGAATACTACCAGCCACTACGGAAACCTATGGCCCCTACGGAACCTGACAGAAACACTGAGGGCCCCTACAGGCCCTTACGGGCACTTGCAGAACTCTGCAGGAACCCACGGAACTTTATGGAACCCTACCAGCCCCTACGGAAGCCTAAAGACCCTTGCAGGCAGTTACGGAACGGTACAGGGCCCTACGGAACTTTACCAGCCACTACGGAACTCTACGGGCCCCTACGGAACCCTGCAGAACCCTCCGGAACCTTACAGAATCCCACAGACTCCTACAGACTCCTGCGGGCACTTACACAACCCTACAGGTCCCTACGGAAATCTACGGGACTCCACGGGCCCCTAGGGAACCCTACAGATCTTGACGGAACCCTACGAGCCCCTCTGGAACCCTACAGAATACTCCAGGACCCGACAGCACTCTACAAGACCCTTAGCGACACAACGGAACCTCACTAAAACCCTATGGGCTCCTACAGAACACTGCAGGCGCCTATGGAACCCTACAGACCGCTACGGAACCCTACAGACACCTGCTGGCACTTACAGAACCCTGCAGGCCCCTACGGAACCCTACAGGTCCATACAGAACCCCACAGGACCCTACGGAACTTTACCAGCCACTACGGAACTCTACGGGCCCCTACGGAACCCTGCAGAACCCTCCGGAACCTTACAGAATCCCACAGACTCCTACAGACTCCTGCGGGCACTTACACAACCCTACAGGCCCTTATGGAACACTGCCAGCCCCTATGGAAGGAACCCTACGGGCCCCTACAGAACACTACTGGCTCCTGCGGTACTCTACAGGCCTCTAGGGAACCTACGAAGCTCTACGGAACCCTATGGATCCTTACGGAACAGTACGGGCCCCTTCAGACCTCTGCGGGCGCTTATGGAAACCTACAGGACCCTACGGAACTGTACGAGACTCTACAGGCCCCTACGGAACTGTACGAGACTCTACTTGTCCCTTGGGAACATCACCGGCCCCTACGGAACCCTACACAACCCTCCGGAAACATATGGCACCCTACAAGCTCCTACCAACCCCTGCGGGCACTTACACAGCCCTACAGGTCCCTACGGAAATCTACGGGACTCCACGGGCCCCTAGGGAACCCTACAGATTTCGACGGAACCTTACGAGCCCCTCTGGAACCCTACAGAATACTCCAGGACCCGACAGCACTCTACAAGACCCTTAGCAACACAACGGAACCTCACTAAAACCCTATGGGCTCCTACAGAACACTGCAGGTGCCTACGGAACCCTACAGACCCCTACGGAATACTACCAGCCACTACGGAAACCTATGGCCCCTACGGAACCTGACAGAAACACTGTGGGCCCCTACAGGCCCTTGCGGGCACTTGCAGAACTCTGCAGGAACCCACGGAACTTTATGGAACCCTACCAGCCCCTACGGAAGCCTAAAGACCCTTGCAGGCAGTTACGGAACGGTACAGGGCCCTACGGAACTTTACCAGCCACTACGGAACTCTACGGGCCCCTACGGAACCCTGCAGAACCCTCCGGAACCTTACAGAATCCCACAGACTCCTACAGACTCCTGCGGGCACTTACACAACCCTACAGGTCCCTACGGAAATCTACGGAACTCCACGGGCCCCTAGGGAACCCTACAGATCTTGACGGAACCCTACGAGCCCCTCTGGAACCCTACAGAATACTCCAGGACCCGACAGCACTCTACAAGACCCTTAGCGACACAACGGAACCTCACTAAAACCCTATGGGCTCCTACAGAACACTGCAGGTGCCTACGGAACCCTACAGACCGCTACGGAACCCTACAGACACCTGCTGGCACTTACAGAACCCTGCAGGCCCCTACGGAACCCTACAGGTCCATACAGAACCCCACAGGGCCCTACGGAACTTTACCAGCCACTACGGAACTCTACGGGCCCCTACGGAACCCTGCAGAACCCTCCGGAACCTTACAGAATCCCACAGACTCCTGCGGGCACTTACACAACCCTACAGGCCCTTACGGAACACTGCCAGCCCCTATGGAAGGAACCCTACGGGCCCCTACAGAACACTACTGGCTCCTGCGGTACTCTACAGGCCTCTAGGGAACCTACGAAGCTCTACGGAGCCCTATGGATCCTTACGGAACAGTACGGGCCCCTTCAGACCTCTGCGGGCGCTTATGGAAACCTACAGGACCCTACGGAACTGTACGAGACTCTACAGGCCCCTACGGAACCGTACGAGACTCTACAGGTCCCTTGGGAACATCACCGGCCCCTACGGAACCCTACACAACCCTCCGGAAACATATGGCACCCTACAAGCTCCTACCAACCCCTGCGGGCACTTACACAGCCCTACAGGTCCCTACGGAAATCTACGGGACTCCACGGGCCCCTAGGGAACCCTACAGATTTCGACGGAACCTTACGAGCCCCTCTGGAACCCTACAGAATACTCCAGGACCCGACAGCACTCTACAAGACCCTTAGCAACACAACGGAACCTCACTAAAACCCTATGGGCTCCTACAGAACACTGCAGGTGCCTACGGAACCCTACAGACCCCTACGGAATACTACCAGCCACTACGGAAACCTATGGCCCCTACGGAACCTGACAGAAACACTGTGGGCCCCTACAGGCCCTTGCGGGCACTTGCAGAACTCTGCAGGAACCCACGGAACTTTATGGAACCCTACCAGCCCCTACGGAAGCCTAAAGACCCTTGCAGGCAGTTACGGAACGGTACAGGGCCCTACGGAACTTTACCAGCCACTACGGAACTCTACGGGCCCCTACGGAACCCTGCAGAACCCTCCGGAACCTTACAGAATCCCACAGACTCCTACAGACTCCTGCGGGCACTTACACAACCCTACAGGTCCCTACGGAAATCTACGGAACTCCACGGGCCCCTAGGGAACCCTACAGATCTTGACGGAACCCTACGAGCCCCTCTGGAACCCTACAGAATACTCCAGGACCCGACAGCACTCTACAAGACCCTTAGCGACACAACGGAACCTCACTAAAACCCTATGGGCTCCTACAGAACACTGCAGGCGCCTATGGAACCCTACAGACCGCTACGGAACCCTACAGACACCTGCTGGCACTTACAGAACCCTGCAGGCCCCTACGGAACCCTACAGGTCCATACAGAACCCCACAGGACCCTACGGAACTTTACCAGCCACTACGGAACTCTACGGGCCCCTACGGAACCCTGCAGAACCCTCCGGAACCTTACAGAATCCCACAGACTCCTACAGACTCCTGCGGGCACTTACACAACCCTACAGGCCCTTATGGAACACTGCCAGCCCCTATGGAAGGAACCCTACGGGCCCCTACAGAACACTACTGGCTCCTGCGGTACTCTACAGGCCTCTAGGGAACCTACGAAGCTCTACGGAACCCTATGGATCCTTACGGAACAGTACGGGCCCCTTCAGACCTCTGCGGGCGCTTATGGAAACCTACAGGACCCTACGGAACTGTACGAGACTCTACAGGCCCCTACGGAACTGTACGAGACTCTACTTGTCCCTTGGGAACATCACCGGCCCCTACGGAACGCTACACAACCCTCCGGAAACATATGGCACCCTACAAGCTCCTACCAACCCCTGCGGGCACTTACACAGCCCTACAGGTCCCTACGGAAATCTACGGGACTCCACGGGCCCCTAGGGAACCCTACAGATTTCGACGGAACCTTACGAGCCCCTCTGGAACCCTACAGAATACTCCAGGACCCGACAGCACTCTACAAGACCCTTAGCAACACAACGGAACCTCACTAAAACCCTATGGGCTCCTACAGAACACTGCAGGTGCCTACGGAACCCTACAGACCCCTACGGAATACTACCAGCCACTACGGAAACCTATGGCCCCTACGGAACCTGACAGAAACACTGTGGGCCCCTACAGGCCCTTGCGGGCACTTGCAGAACTCTGCAGGAACCCACGGAACTTTATGGAACCCTACCAGCCCCTACGGAAGCCTAAAGACCCTTGCAGGCAGTTACGGAACGGTACAGGGCCCTACGGAACTTTACCAGCCACTACGGAACTCTACGGGCCCCTACGGAACCCTGCAGAACCCTCCGGAACCTTACAGAATCCCACAGACTCCTACAGACTCCTGCGGGCACTTACACAACCCTACAGGTCCCTACGGAAATCTACGGAACTCCACGGGCCCCTAGGGAACCCTACAGATCTTGACGGAACCCTACGAGCCCCTCTGGAACCCTACAGAATACTCCAGGACCCGACAGCACTCTACAAGACCCTTAGCGACACAACGGAACCTCACTAAAACCCTATGGGCTCCTACAGAACACTGCAGGTGCCTACGGAACCCTACAGACCCCTACGGAATACTACCAGCCACTACGGAAACCTATGGCCCCTACGGAACCTGACAGAAACACTGTGGGCCCCTACAGGCCCTTGCGGGCACTTGCAGAACTCTGCAGGAACCCACGGAACTTTATGGAACCCTACCAGCCCCTACGGAAGCCTAAAGACCCTTGCAGGCAGTTACGGAACGGTACAGGGCCCTACGGAACTTTACCAGCCACTACGGAACTCTACGGGCCCCTACGGAACCCTGCAGAACCCTCCGGAACCTTACAGAATCCCACAGACTCCTACAGACTCCTGCGGGCACTTACACAACCCTACAGGTCCCTACGGAAATCTACGGGACTCCACGGGCCCCTAGGGAACCCTACAGATCTTGACGGAACCCTACGAGCCCCTCTGGAACCCTACAGAATACTCCAGGACCCGACGGCACTCTTAGCGACACAACGGAACCTCACTAAAACCCTATGGGCTCCTACAGAACACTGCAGGCGCCTACGGAACCCTACAGACCGCTACGGAACCCTACAGACACCTGCTGGCACTTACAGAACCCTGCAGGCCCCTACGGAACCCTACAGGTCCATACAGAACCCCACAGGGCCCTACGGAACTTTACCAGCCACTACGGAACTCTACGGGCCCCTACGGAACCCTGCAGAACCCTCCGGAACCTTACAGAATCCCACAGACTCCTGCGGGCACTTACACAACCCTACAGGCCCTTACGGAACACTGCCAGCCCCTATGGAAGGAACCCTACGGGCCCCTACAGAACACTACTGGCTCCTGCGGTACTCTACAGGCCTCTAGGGAACCTACGAAGCTCTACAGAGCCCTATGGATCCTTACGGAACAGTACGGGCCCCTTCAGACCTCTGCGGGCGCTTATGGAAACCTACAGGACCCTACGGAACTGTACGAGACTCTACAGGCCCCTACGGAACCGTACGAGACTCTACAGGTCCCTTGGGAACATCACCGGCCCCTACGGAACCCTACACAACCCTCCGGAAACATATGGCACCCTACAAGCTCCTACCAACCCCTGCGGGCACTTACACAGCCCTACAGGTCCCTACGGAAATCTACGGGACTCCACGGGCCCCTAGGGAACCCTACAGATTTCGACGGAACCTTACGAGCCCCTCTGGAACCCTACAGAATACTCCAGGACCCGACAGCACTCTACAAGACCCTTAGCAACACAACGGAACCTCACTAAAACCCTATGGGCTCCTACAGAACACTGCAGGTGCCTACGGAACCCTACAGACCCCTACGGAATACTACCAGCCACTACGGAAACCTATGGCCCCTACGGAACCTGACAGAAACACTGTGGGCCCCTACAGGCCCTTGCGGGCACTTGCAGAACTCTGCAGGAACCCACGGAACTTTATGGAACCCTACCAGCCCCTACGGAAGCCTAAAGACCCTTGCAGGCAGTTACGGAACGGTACAGGGCCCTACGGAACTTTACCAGCCACTACGGAACTCTACGGGCCCCTACGGAACCCTGCAGAACCCTCCGGAACCTTACAGAATCCCACAGACTCCTACAGACTCCTGCGGGCACTTACACAACCCTACAGGTCCCTACGGAAATCTACGGAACTCCACGGGCCCCTAGGGAACCCTACAGATCTTGACGGAACCCTACGAGCCCCTCTGGAACCCTACAGAATACTCCAGGACCCGACAGCACTCTACAAGACCCTTAGCGACACAACGGAACCTCACTAAAACCCTATGGGCTCCTACAGAACACTGCAGGTGCCTACGGAACCCTACAGACCCCTACGGAATACTACCAGCCACTACGGAAACCTATGGCCCCTACGGAACCTGACAGAAACACTGTGGGCCCCTACAGGCACTTGCGGGCACTTGCAGAACTCTGCAGGAACCCACGGAACTTTATGGAACCCTACCAGCCCCTACGGAAGCCTAAAGACCCTTGCAGGCAGTTACGGAACGGTACAGGGCCCTACGGAACTTTACCAGCCACTACGGAACTCTACGGGCCCCTACGGAACCCTGCAGAACCCTCCGGAACCTTACAGAATCCCACAGACTCCTACAGACTCCTGCGGGCACTTACACAACCCTACAGGTCCCTACGGAAATCTACGGGACTCCACGGGCCCCTAGGGAACCCTACAGATCTTGACGGAACCCTACGAGCCCCTCTGGAACCCTACAGAATACTCCAGGACCCGACGGCACTCTTAGCGACACAACGGAACCTCACTAAAACCCTATGGGCTCCTACAGAACACTGCAGGCGCCTACGGAACCCTACAGACCGCTACGGAACCCTACAGACACCTGCTGGCACTTACAGAACCCTGCAGGCCCCTACGGAACCCTACAGGTCCATACAGAACCCCACAGGGCCCTACGGAACTTTACCAGCCACTACGGAACTCTACGGGCCCCTACGGAACCCTGCAGAACCCTCCGGAACCTTACAGAATCCCACAGACTCCTGCGGGCACTTACACAACCCTACAGGCCCTTACGGAACACTGCCAGCCCCTATGGAAGGAACCCTACGGGCCCCTACAGAACACTACTGGCTCCTGCGGTACTCTACAGGCCTCTAGGGAACCTACGAAGCTCTACGGAGCCCTATGGATCCTTACGGAACAGTACGGGCCCCTTCAGACCTCTGCGGGCGCTTATGGAAACCTACAGGACCCTACGGAACTGTACGAGACTCTACAGGCCCCTACGGAACCGTACGAGACTCTACAGGTCCCTTGGGAACATCACCGGCCCCTACGGAACCCTACACAACCCTCCGGAAACATATGGCACCCTACAAGCTCCTACCAACCCCTGCGGGCACTTACACAGCCCTACAGGTCCCTACGGAAATCTACGGGACTCCACGGGCCCCTAGGGAACCCTACAGATTTCGACGGAACCTTACGAGCCCCTCTGGAACCCTACAGAATACTCCAGGACCCGACAGCACTCTACAAGACCCTTAGCAACACAACGGAACCTCACTAAAACCCTATGGGCTCCTACAGAACACTGCAGGTGCCTACGGAACCCTACAGACCCCTACGGAATACTACCAGCCACTACGGAAACCTATGGCCCCTACGGAACCTGACAGAAACACTGTGGGCCCCTACAGGCCCTTGCGGGCACTTGCAGAACTCTGCAGGAACCCACGGAACTTTATGGAACCCTACCAGCCCCTACGGAAGCCTAAAGACCCTTGCAGGCAGTTACGGAACGGTACAGGGCCCTACGGAACTTTACCAGCCACTACGGAACTCTACGGGCCCCTACGGAACCCTGCAGAACCCTCCGGAACCTTACAGAATCCCACAGACTCCTACAGACTCCTGCGGGCACTTACACAACCCTACAGGTCCCTACGGAAATCTACGGAACTCCACGGGCCCCTAGGGAACCCTACAGATCTTGACGGAACCCTACGAGCCCCTCTGGAACCCTACAGAATACTCCAGGACCCGACAGCACTCTACAAGACCCTTAGCGACACAACGGAACCTCACTAAAACCCTATGGGCTCCTACAGAACACTGCAGGCGCCTATGGAACCCTACAGACCGCTACGGAACCCTACAGACACCTGCTGGCACTTACAGAACCCTGCAGGCCCCTACGGAACCCTACAGGTCCATACAGAACCCCACAGGACCCTACGGAACTTTACCAGCCACTACGGAACTCTACGGGCCCCTACGGAACCCTGCAGAACCCTCCGGAACCTTACAGAATCCCACAGACTCCTACAGACTCCTGCGGGCACTTACACAACCCTACAGGCCCTTATGGAACACTGCCAGCCCCTATGGAAGGAACCCTACGGGCCCCTACAGAACACTACTGGCTCCTGCGGTACTCTACAGGCCTCTAGGGAACCTACGAAGCTCTACGGAACCCTATGGATCCTTACGGAACAGTACGGGCCCCTTCAGACCTCTGCGGGCGCTTATGGAAACCTACAGGACCCTACGGAACTGTACGAGACTCTACAGGCCCCTACGGAACTGTACGAGACTCTACTTGTCCCTTGGGAACATCACCGGCCCCTACGGAACGCTACACAACCCTCCGGAAACATATGGCACCCTACAAGCTCCTACCAACCCCTGCGGGCACTTACACAGCCCTACAGGTCCCTACGGAAATCTACGGGACTCCACGGGCCCCTAGGGAACCCTACAGATTTCGACGGAACCTTACGAGCCCCTCTGGAACCCTACAGAATACTCCAGGACCCGACAGCACTCTACAAGACCCTTAGCAACACAACGGAACCTCACTAAAACCCTATGGGCTCCTACAGAACACTGCAGGTGCCTACGGAACCCTACAGACCCCTACGGAATACTACCAGCCACTACGGAAACCTATGGCCCCTACGGAACCTGACAGAAACACTGTGGGCCCCTACAGGCCCTTGCGGGCACTTGCAGAACTCTGCAGGAACCCACGGAACTTTATGGAACCCTACCAGCCCCTACGGAAGCCTAAAGACCCTTGCAGGCAGTTACGGAACGGTACAGGGCCCTACGGAACTTTACCAGCCACTACGGAACTCTACGGGCCCCTACGGAACCCTGCAGAACCCTCCGGAACCTTACAGAATCCCACAGACTCCTACAGACTCCTGCGGGCACTTACACAACCCTACAGGTCCCTACGGAAATCTACGGAACTCCACGGGCCCCTAGGGAACCCTACAGATCTTGACGGAACCCTACGAGCCCCTCTGGAACCCTACAGAATACTCCAGGACCCGACAGCACTCTACAAGACCCTTAGCGACACAACGGAACCTCACTAAAACCCTATGGGCTCCTACAGAACACTGCAGGTGCCTACGGAACCCTACAGACCCCTACGGAATACTACCAGCCACTACGGAAACCTATGGCCCCTACGGAACCTGACAGAAACACTGTGGGCCCCTACAGGCCCTTGCGGGCACTTGCAGAACTCTGCAGGAACCCACGGAACTTTATGGAACCCTACCAGCCCCTACGGAAGCCTAAAGACCCTTGCAGGCAGTTACGGAACGGTACAGGGCCCTACGGAACTTTACCAGCCACTACGGAACTCTACGGGCCCCTACGGAACCCTGCAGAACCCTCCGGAACCTTACAGAATCCCACAGACTCCTACAGACTCCTGCGGGCACTTACACAACCCTACAGGTCCCTACGGAAATCTACGGGACTCCACGGGCCCCTAGGGAACCCTACAGATCTTGACGGAACCCTACGAGCCCCTCTGGAACCCTACAGAATACTCCAGGACCCGACGGCACTCTTAGCGACACAACGGAACCTCACTAAAACCCTATGGGCTCCTACAGAACACTGCAGGCGCCTACGGAACCCTACAGACCGCTACGGAACCCTACAGACACCTGCTGGCACTTACAGAACCCTGCAGGCCCCTACGGAACCCTACAGGTCCATACAGAACCCCACAGGGCCCTACGGAACTTTACCAGCCACTACGGAACTCTACGGGCCCCTACGGAACCCTGCAGAACCCTCCGGAACCTTACAGAATCCCACAGACTCCTGCGGGCACTTACACAACCCTACAGGCCCTTACGGAACACTGCCAGCCCCTATGGAAGGAACCCTACGGGCCCCTACAGAACACTACTGGCTCCTGCGGTACTCTACAGGCCTCTAGGGAACCTACGAAGCTCTACAGAGCCCTATGGATCCTTACGGAACAGTACGGGCCCCTTCAGACCTCTGCGGGCGCTTATGGAAACCTACAGGACCCTACGGAACTGTACGAGACTCTACAGGCCCCTACGGAACCGTACGAGACTCTACAGGTCCCTTGGGAACATCACCGGCCCCTACGGAACCCTACACAACCCTCCGGAAACATATGGCACCCTACAAGCTCCTACCAACCCCTGCGGGCACTTACACAGCCCTACAGGTCCCTACGGAAATCTACGGGACTCCACGGGCCCCTAGGGAACCCTACAGATTTCGACGGAACCTTACGAGCCCCTCTGGAACCCTACAGAATACTCCAGGACCCGACAGCACTCTACAAGACCCTTAGCAACACAACGGAACCTCACTAAAACCCTATGGGCTCCTACAGAACACTGCAGGTGCCTACGGAACCCTACAGACCCCTACGGAATACTACCAGCCACTACGGAAACCTATGGCCCCTACGGAACCTGACAGAAACACTGTGGGCCCCTACAGGCCCTTGCGGGCACTTGCAGAACTCTGCAGGAACCCACGGAACTTTATGGAACCCTACCAGCCCCTACGGAAGCCTAAAGACCCTTGCAGGCAGTTACGGAACGGTACAGGGCCCTACGGAACTTTACCAGCCACTACGGAACTCTACGGGCCCCTACGGAACCCTGCAGAACCCTCCGGAACCTTACAGAATCCCACAGACTCCTACAGACTCCTGCGGGCACTTACACAACCCTACAGGTCCCTACGGAAATCTACGGAACTCCACGGGCCCCTAGGGAACCCTACAGATCTTGACGGAACCCTACGAGCCCCTCTGGAACCCTACAGAATACTCCAGGACCCGACAGCACTCTACAAGACCCTTAGCGACACAACGGAACCTCACTAAAACCCTATGGGCTCCTACAGAACACTGCAGGTGCCTACGGAACCCTACAGACCCCTACGGAATACTACCAGCCACTACGGAAACCTATGGCCCCTACGGAACCTGACAGAAACACTGTGGGCCCCTACAGGCACTTGCGGGCACTTGCAGAACTCTGCAGGAACCCACGGAACTTTATGGAACCCTACCAGCCCCTACGGAAGCCTAAAGACCCTTGCAGGCAGTTACGGAACGGTACAGGGCCCTACGGAACTTTACCAGCCACTACGGAACTCTACGGGCCCCTACGGAACCCTGCAGAACCCTCCGGAACCTTACAGAATCCCACAGACTCCTACAGACTCCTGCGGGCACTTACACAACCCTACAGGTCCCTACGGAAATCTACGGGACTCCACGGGCCCCTAGGGAACCCTACAGATCTTGACGGAACCCTACGAGCCCCTCTGGAACCCTACAGAATACTCCAGGACCCGACGGCACTCTTAGCGACACAACGGAACCTCACTAAAACCCTATGGGCTCCTACAGAACACTGCAGGCGCCTACGGAACCCTACAGACCGCTACGGAACCCTACAGACACCTGCTGGCACTTACAGAACCCTGCAGGCCCCTACGGAACCCTACAGGTCCATACAGAACCCCACAGGGCCCTACGGAACTTTACCAGCCACTACGGAACTCTACGGGCCCCTACGGAACCCTGCAGAACCCTCCGGAACCTTACAGAATCCCACAGACTCCTGCGGGCACTTACACAACCCTACAGGCCCTTACGGAACACTGCCAGCCCCTATGGAAGGAACCCTACGGGCCCCTACAGAACACTACTGGCTCCTGCGGTACTCTACAGGCCTCTAGGGAACCTACGAAGCTCTACGGAGCCCTATGGATCCTTACGGAACAGTACGGGCCCCTTCAGACCTCTGCGGGCGCTTATGGAAACCTACAGGACCCTACGGAACTGTACGAGACTCTACAGGCCCCTACGGAACCGTACGAGACTCTACAGGTCCCTTGGGAACATCACCGGCCCCTACGGAACCCTACACAACCCTCCGGAAACATATGGCACCCTACAAGCTCCTACCAACCCCTGCGGGCACTTACACAGCCCTACAGGTCCCTACGGAAATCTACGGGACTCCACGGGCCCCTAGGGAACCCTACAGATTTCGACGGAACCTTACGAGCCCCTCTGGAACCCTACAGAATACTCCAGGACCCGACAGCACTCTACAAGACCCTTAGCGACACAACGGAACCTCACTAAAACCCTATGGGCTCCTACAGAACACTGCAGGTGCCTACGGAACCCTACAGACCCCTACGGAATACTACCAGCCACTACGGAAACCTATGGCCCCTACGGAACCTGACAGAAACACTGTGGGCCCCTACAGGCCCTTGCGGGCACTTGCAGAACTCTGCAGGAACCCACGGAACTTTATGGAACCCTACCAGCCCCTACGGAAGCCTAAAGACCCTTGCAGGCAGTTACGGAACGGTACAGGGCCCTACGGAACTTTACCAGCCACTACGGAACTCTACGGGCCCCTACGGAACCCTGCAGAACCCTCCGGAACCTTACAGAATCCCACAGACTCCTACAGACTCCTGCGGGCACTTACACAACCCTACAGGTCCCTACGGAAATCTACGGGACTCCACGGGCCCCTAGGGAACCCTACAGATCTTGACGGAACCCTACGAGCCCCTCTGGAACCCTACAGAATACTCCAGGACCCGACGGCACTCTTAGCGACACAACGGAACCTCACTAAAACCCTATGGGCTCCTACAGAACACTGCAGGCGCCTACGGAACCCTACAGACCGCTACGGAACCCTACAGACACCTGCTGGCACTTACAGAACCCTGCAGGCCCCTACGGAACCCTACAGGTCCATACAGAACCCCACAGGGCCCTACGGAACTTTACCAGCCACTACGGAACTCTACGGGCCCCTACGGAACCCTGCAGAACCCTCCGGAACCTTACAGAATCCCACAGACTCCTGCGGGCACTTACACAACCCTACAGGCCCTTACGGAACACTGCCAGCCCCTATGGAAGGAACCCTACGGGCCCCTACAGAACACTACTGGCTCCTGCGGTACTCTACAGGCCTCTAGGGAACCTACGAAGCTCTACAGAGCCCTATGGATCCTTACGGAACAGTACGGGCCCCTTCAGACCTCTGCGGGCGCTTATGGAAACCTACAGGACCCTACGGAACTGTACGAGACTCTACAGGCCCCTACGGAACCGTACGAGACTCTACAGGTCCCTTGGGAACATCACCGGCCCCTACGGAACCCTACACAACCCTCCGGAAACATATGGCACCCTACAAGCTCCTACCAACCCCTGCGGGCACTTACACAGCCCTACAGGTCCCTACGGAAATCTACGGGACTCCACGGGCCCCTAGGGAACCCTACAGATTTCGACGGAACCTTACGAGCCCCTCTGGAACCCTACAGAATACTCCAGGACCCGACAGCACTCTACAAGACCCTTAGCAACACAACGGAACCTCACTAAAACCCTATGGGCTCCTACAGAACACTGCAGGTGCCTACGGAACCCTACAGACCCCTACGGAATACTACCAGCCACTACGGAAACCTATGGCCCCTACGGAACCTGACAGAAACACTGTGGGCCCCTACAGGCCCTTGCGGGCACTTGCAGAACTCTGCAGGAACCCACGGAACTTTATGGAACCCTACCAGCCCCTACGGAAGCCTAAAGACCCTTGCAGGCAGTTACGGAACGGTACAGGGCCCTACGGAACTTTACCAGCCACTACGGAACTCTACGGGCCCCTACGGAACCCTGCAGAACCCTCCGGAACCTTACAGAATCCCACAGACTCCTACAGACTCCTGCGGGCACTTACACAACCCTACAGGTCCCTACGGAAATCTACGGAACTCCACGGGCCCCTAGGGAACCCTACAGATCTTGACGGAACCCTACGAGCCCCTCTGGAACCCTACAGAATACTCCAGGACCCGACAGCACTCTACAAGACCCTTAGCGACACAACGGAACCTCACTAAAACCCTATGGGCTCCTACAGAACACTGCAGGTGCCTACGGAACCCTACAGACCCCTACGGAATACTACCAGCCACTACGGAAACCTATGGCCCCTACGGAACCTGACAGAAACACTGTGGGCCCCTACAGGCACTTGCGGGCACTTGCAGAACTCTGCAGGAACCCACGGAACTTTATGGAACCCTACCAGCCCCTACGGAAGCCTAAAGACCCTTGCAGGCAGTTACGGAACGGTACAGGGCCCTACGGAACTTTACCAGCCACTACGGAACTCTACGGGCCCCTACGGAACCCTGCAGAACCCTCCGGAACCTTACAGAATCCCACAGACTCCTACAGACTCCTGCGGGCACTTACACAACCCTACAGGTCCCTACGGAAATCTACGGGACTCCACGGGCCCCTAGGGAACCCTACAGATCTTGACGGAACCCTACGAGCCCCTCTGGAACCCTACAGAATACTCCAGGACCCGACGGCACTCTTAGCGACACAACGGAACCTCACTAAAACCCTATGGGCTCCTACAGAACACTGCAGGCGCCTACGGAACCCTACAGACCGCTACGGAACCCTACAGACACCTGCTGGCACTTACAGAACCCTGCAGGCCCCTACGGAACCCTACAGGTCCATACAGAACCCCACAGGGCCCTACGGAACTTTACCAGCCACTACGGAACTCTACGGGCCCCTACGGAACCCTGCAGAACCCTCCGGAACCTTACAGAATCCCACAGACTCCTGCGGGCACTTACACAACCCTACAGGCCCTTACGGAACACTGCCAGCCCCTATGGAAGGAACCCTACGGGCCCCTACAGAACACTACTGGCTCCTGCGGTACTCTACAGGCCTCTAGGGAACCTACGAAGCTCTACGGAGCCCTATGGATCCTTACGGAACAGTACGGGCCCCTTCAGACCTCTGCGGGCGCTTATGGAAACCTACAGGACCCTACGGAACTGTACGAGACTCTACAGGCCCCTACGGAACCGTACGAGACTCTACAGGTCCCTTGGGAACATCACCGGCCCCTACGGAACCCTACACAACCCTCCGGAAACATATGGCACCCTACAAGCTCCTACCAACCCCTGCGGGCACTTACACAGCCCTACAGGTCCCTACGGAAATCTACGGGACTCCACGGGCCCCTAGGGAACCCTACAGATTTCGACGGAACCTTACGAGCCCCTCTGGAACCCTACAGAATACTCCAGGACCCGACAGCACTCTACAAGACCCTTAGCAACACAACGGAACCTCACTAAAACCCTATGGGCTCCTACAGAACACTGCAGGTGCCTACGGAACCCTACAGACCCCTACGGAATACTACCAGCCACTACGGAAACCTATGGCCCCTACGGAACCTGACAGAAACACTGTGGGCCCCTACAGGCCCTTGCGGGCACTTGCAGAACTCTGCAGGAACCCACGGAACTTTATGGAACCCTACCAGCCCCTACGGAAGCCTAAAGACCCTTGCAGGCAGTTACGGAACGGTACAGGGCCCTACGGAACTTTACCAGCCACTACGGAACTCTACGGGCCCCTACGGAACCCTGCAGAACCCTCCGGAACCTTACAGAATCCCACAGACTCCTACAGACTCCTGCGGGCACTTACACAACCCTACAGGTCCCTACGGAAATCTACGGAACTCCACGGGCCCCTAGGGAACCCTACAGATCTTGACGGAACCCTACGAGCCCCTCTGGAACCCTACAGAATACTCCAGGACCCGACAGCACTCTACAAGACCCTTAGCGACACAACGGAACCTCACTAAAACCCTATGGGCTCCTACAGAACACTGCAGGTGCCTACGGAACCCTACAGACCCCTACGGAATACTACCAGCCACTACGGAAACCTATGGCCCCTACGGAACTCTACGGAACCTGACAGAAACACTGTGGGCCCCTACAGGCACTTGCGGGCACTTGCAGAACTCTGCAGGAACCCACGGAACTTTATGGAACCCTACCAGCCCCTACGGAAGCCTAAAGACCCTTGCAGGCAGTTACGGAACGGTACAGGGCCCTACGGAACTTTACCAGCCACTACGGAACTCTACGGGCCCCTACGGAACCCTGCAGAACCCTCCGGAACCTTACAGAATCCCACAGACTCCTACAGACTCCTGCGGGCACTTACACAACCCTACAGGCCCTTACGGAACACTGCCAGCCCCTATGGAAGGAACCCTACGGGCCCCTACAGAACACTACTGGCTCCTGCGGTACTCTACAGGCCTCTAGGGAACCTACGAAGCTCTACGGAACCCTATGGATCCTTACGGAACAGTACGGGCCCCTTCAGACCTCTGCGGGCGCTTATGGAAACCTACAGGACCCTACGGAACTGTACGAGACTCTACAGGCCCCTACGGAACCGTACGAGACTCTACAGGTCCCTTGGGAACATCACCGGCCCCTACGGAACGCTACACAACCCTCCGGAAACATATGGCACCCTACAAGCTCCTACCAACCCCTGCGGGCACTTACACAACCCTACAGGTCCCTACGGAAATCTACGGGACTCCACGGGCCCCTAGGGAACCCTACAGATTTCGACGGAACCTTACGAGCCCCTCTGGAACCCTACAGAATACCCCAGGACCCGACAGCACTCTACAAGACCCTTAGCAACACAACGGAACCTCACTAAAACCCTATGGGCCCCTACAGAACACTGCAGGTGCTTACGGAACCCTACAGACCCCTACGGAATACTACCAGCCACTACGGAAACCTATGGCCCCTACGGAACTCTACGGAACCTGACAGAAACACTGTGGGCCCCTACAGGCACTTGCGGGCACTTGCAGAACTCTGCAGGAACCCACGGAACTTTATGGAACCCTACCGGCCCCTACGGAAGCCTAAAGACCCTTGCAGGCAGTTACGGAACGGTACAGGGCCCTACGGAACTTTACCAGCCACTACGGAACTCTACGGGCCCCTACGGAACCCTGCAGAACCCTCCGGAACCTTACAGAATCCCACAGACTCCTACAGACTCCTGCGGGCACTTACACAACCCTACAGGTCCCTACGGAAATCTACGGGACTCCACGGGCCCCTAGGGAACCCTACAGATCTTGACGGAACCCTACGAGCCCCTCTGGAACCCTACAGAATACTCCAGGACCCGACGGCACTCTTAGCGACACAACGGAACCTCACTAAAACCCTATGGGCTCCTACAGAACACTGCAGGCGCCTACGGAACCCTACAGACCGCTACGGAACCCTACAGACACCTGCTGGCACTTACAGAACCCTGCAGGCCCCTACGGAACCCTACAGGTCCATACAGAACCCCACAGGGCCCTACGGAACTTTACCAGCCACTACGGAACTCTACGGGCCCCTACGGAACCCTGCAGAACCCTCCGGAACCTTACAGAATCCCACAGACTCCTGCGGGCACTTACACAACCCTACAGGCCCTTACGGAACACTGCCAGCCCCTATGGAAGGAACCCTACGGGCCCCTACAGAACACTACTGGCTCCTGCGGTACTCTACAGGCCTCTAGGGAACCTACGAAGCTCTACGGAGCCCTATGGATCCTTACGGAACAGTACGGGCCCCTTCAGACCTCTGCGGGCGCTTATGGAAACCTACAGGACCCTACGGAACTGTACGAGACTCTACAGGCCCCTACGGAACCGTACGAGACTCTACAGGTCCCTTGGGAACATCACCGGCCCCTACGGAACCCTACACAACCCTCCGGAAACATATGGCACCCTACAAGCTCCTACCAACCCCTGCGGGCACTTACACAGCCCTACAGGTCCCTACGGAAATCTACGGGACTCCACGGGCCCCTAGGGAACCCTACAGATTTCGACGGAACCTTACGAGCCCCTCTGGAACCCTACAGAATACTCCAGGACCCGACAGCACTCTACAAGACCCTTAGCAACACAACGGAACCTCACTAAAACCCTATGGGCTCCTACAGAACACTGCAGGTGCCTACGGAACCCTACAGACCCCTACGGAATACTACCAGCCACTACGGAAACCTATGGCCCCTACGGAACTCTACGGAACCTGACAGAAACACTGTGGGCCCCTACAGGCACTTGCGGGCACTTGCAGAACTCTGCAGGAACCCACGGAACTTTATGGAACCCTACCAGCCCCTACGGAAGCCTAAAGACCCTTGCAGGCAGTTACGGAACGGTACAGGGCCCTACGGAACTTTACCAGCCACTACGGAACTCTACGGGCCCCTACGGAACCCTGCAGAACCCTCCGGAACCTTACAGAATCCCACAGACTCCTACAGACTCCTGCGGGCACTTACACAACCCTACAGGTCCCTACGGAAATCTACGGGACTCCACGGGCCCCTAGGGAACCCTACAGATTTCGACGGAACCTTACGAGCCCCTCTGGAACCCTACAGAATACTCCAGGACCCGACAGCACTCTACAAGACCCTTAGCAACACAACGGAACCTCACTAAAACCCTATGGGCTCCTACAGAACACTGCAGGTGCCTACGGAACCCTACAGACCGCTACGGAACCCTACAGACACCTGCTGGCACTTACAGAACCCTGCAGGCCCCTACGGAACCCTACAGGTCCATACAGAACCCCACAGGGCCCTACGGAACTTTACCAGCCACTACGGAACTCTACGGGCCCCTACGGAACCCTGCAGAACCCTCCGGAACCTTACAGAATCCCACAGACTCCTGCGGGCACTTACACAACCCTACAGGCCCTTACGGAACACTGCCAGCCCCTATGGAAGGAACCCTACGGGCCCCTACAGAACACTACTGGCTCCTGCGGTACTCTACAGGCCTCTAGGGAACCTACGAAGCTCTACGGAGCCCTATGGATCCTTACGGAACAGTACGGGCCCCTTCAGACCTCTGCGGGCGCTTATGGAAACCTACAGGACCCTACGGAACTGTACGAGACTCTACAGGCCCCTACGGAACCGTACGAGACTCTACAGGTCCCTTGGGAACATCACCGGCCCCTACGGAACCCTACACAACCCTCCGGAAACATATGGCACCCTACAAGCTCCTACCAACCCCTGCGGGCACTTACACAGCCCTACAGGTCCCTACGGAAATCTACGGGACTCCACGGGCCCCTAGGGAACCCTACAGATTTCGACGGAACCTTACGAGCCCCTCTGGAACCCTACAGAATACTCCAGGACCCGACAGCACTCTACAAGACCCTTAGCAACACAACGGAACCTCACTAAAACCCTATGGGCTCCTACAGAACACTGCAGGTGCCTACGGAACCCTACAGACCCCTACGGAATACTACCAGCCACTACGGAAACCTATGGCCCCTACGGAACCTGACAGAAACACTGTGGGCCCCTACAGGCCCTTGCGGGCACTTGCAGAACTCTGCAGGAACCCACGGAACTTTATGGAACCCTACCAGCCCCTACGGAAGCCTAAAGACCCTTGCAGGCAGTTACGGAACGGTACAGGGCCCTACGGAACTTTACCAGCCACTACGGAACTCTACGGGCCCCTACGGAACCCTGCAGAACCCTCCGGAACCTTACAGAATCCCACAGACTCCTACAGACTCCTGCGGGCACTTACACAACCCTACAGGTCCCTACGGAAATCTACGGGACTCCACGGGCCCCTAGGGAACCCTACAGATCTTGACGGAACCCTACGAGCCCCTCTGGAACCCTACAGAATACTCCAGGACCCGACGGCACTCTTAGCGACACAACGGAACCTCACTAAAACCCTATGGGCTCCTACAGAACACTGCAGGCGCCTACGGAACCCTACAGACCGCTACGGAACCCTACAGACACCTGCTGGCACTTACAGAACCCTGCAGGCCCCTACGGAACCCTACAGGTCCATACAGAACCCCACAGGGCCCTACGGAACTTTACCAGCCACTACGGAACTCTACGGGCCCCTACAGAACCCTGCAGAACCCTCCGGAACCTTACAGAATCCCACAGACTCCTACAGACTCCTGCGGGCACTTACACAACCCTACAGGCCCTTACGGAACACTGCCAGCCCCTATGGAAGGAACCCTACGGGCCCCTACAGAACACTACTGGCTCCTGCGGTACTCTACAGGCCTCTAGGGAACCTACGAAGCTCTACGGAGCCCTATGGATCCTTACGGAACAGTACGGGCCCCTTCAGACCTCTGCGGGCGCTTATGGAAACCTACAGGACCCTACGGAACTGTACGAGACTCTACAGGCCCCTACGGAACCGTACGAGACTCTACAGGTCCCTTGGGAACATCACCGGCCCCTACGGAACCCTACACAACCCTCCGGAAACATATGGCACCCTACAAGCTCCTACCAACCCCTGCGGGCACTTACACAGCCCTACAGGTCCCTACGGAAATCTACGGGACTCCACGGGCCCCTAGGGAACCCTACAGATTTCGACGGAACCTTACGAGCCCCTCTGGAACCCTACAGAATACTCCAGGACCCGACAGCACTCTACAAGACCCTTAGCAACACAACGGAACCTCACTAAAACCCTATGGGCTCCTACAGAACACTGCAGGTGCCTACGGAACCCTACAGACCCCTACGGAATACTACCAGCCACTACGGAAACCTATGGCCCCTACGGAACTCTACGGAACCTGACAGAAACACTGTGGGCCCCTACAGGCCCTTGCGGGCACTTGCAGAACTCTGCAGGAACCCACGGAACTTTATGGAACCCTACCAGCCCCTACGGAAGCCTAAAGACCCTTGCAGGCAGTTACGGAACGGTACAGGGCCCTACGGAACTTTACCAGCCACTACGGAACTCTACGGGCCCCTACGGAACCCTGCAGAACCCTCCGGAACCTTACAGAATCCCACAGACTCCTACAGACTCCTGCGGGCACTTACACAACCCTACAGGTCCCTACGGAAATCTACGGGACTCCACGGGCCCCTAGGGAACCCTACAGATTTCGACGGAACCTTACGAGCCCCTCTGGAACCCTACAGAATACTCCAGGACCCGACGGCACTCTACAAGACCCTTAGCGACACAACGGAACCTCACTAAAACCCTATGGGCTCCTACAGAACACTGCAGGTGCCTACGGAACCCTACAGACCGCTACGGAACCCTACAGACACCTGCTGGCACTTACAGAACCCTGCAGGCCCCTACGGAACCCTACAGGTCCATACAGAACCCCACAGGGCCCTACGGAACTTTACCAGCCACTACGGAACTCTACGGGCCCCTACGGAACCCTGCAGAACCCTCCGGAACCTTACAGAATCCCACAGACTCCTGCGGGCACTTACACAACCCTACAGGCCCTTACGGAACACTGCCAGCCCCTATGGAAGGAACCCTACGGGCCCCTACAGAACACTACTGGCTCCTGCGGTACTCTACAGGCCTCTAGGGAACCTACGAAGCTCTACGGAGCCCTATGGATCCTTACGGAACAGTACGGGCCCCTTCAGACCTCTGCGGGCGCTTATGGAAACCTACAGGACCCTACGGAACTGTACGAGACTCTACAGGCCCCTACGGAACCGTACGAGACTCTACAGGTCCCTTGGGAACATCACCGGCCCCTACGGAACCCTACACAACCCTCCGGAAACATATGGCACCCTACAAGCTCCTACCAACCCCTGCGGGCACTTACACAGCCCTACAGGTCCCTACGGAAATCTACGGGACTCCACGGGCCCCTAGGGAACCCTACAGATTTCGACGGAACCTTACGAGCCCCTCTGGAACCCTACAGAATACTCCAGGACCCGACAGCACTCTACAAGACCCTTAGCAACACAACGGAACCTCACTAAAACCCTATGGGCTCCTACAGAACACTGCAGGTGCCTACGGAACCCTACAGACCCCTACGGAATACTACCAGCCACTACGGAAACCTATGGCCCCTACGGAACTCTACGGAACCTGACAGAAACACTGTGGGCCCCTACAGGCCCTTGCGGGCACTTGCAGAACTCTGCAGGAACCCATGGAACTTTATGGAACCCTACCAGCCCCTACGGAAGCCTAAAGACCCTTGCAGGCAGTTACGGAACGGTACAGGGCCCTACGGAACTTTACCAGCCACTACGGAACTCTACGCGCTCCTACGGAACCCTGCAGAACCCTCCGGAACCTTACAGAATCCCACAGACTCCTACAGACTCCTGCGGGCACTTACACAACCCTACAGGTCCCTACGGAAATCTACGGGACTCCACGGGCCCCTAGGGAACCCTACAGATCTTGACGGAACCCTACGAGCCCCTCTGGAACCCTACAGAATACTCCAGGACCCGACGGCACTCTACAAGACCCTTAGCGACACAACGGAACCTCACTAAAACCCTATGGGCTCCTACAGAACACTGCAGGCGCCTACGGAACCCTACAGACCGCTACGGAACCCTACAGACACCTGCTGGCACTTACAGAACCCTGCAGGCCCCTACGGAACCCTACAGGTCCATACAGAACCCCACAGGGCCCTACGGAACTTTACCAGCCACTACGGAACTCTACGGGCCCCTACGGAACCCTGCAGAACCCTCCGGAACCTTACAGAATCCCACAGACTCCTGCGGGCACTTACACAACCCTACAGGCCCTTACGGAACACTGCCAGCCCCTATGGAAGGAACCCTACGGGCCCCTACAGAACACTACTGGCTCCTGCGGTACTCTACAGGCCTCTAGGGAACCTACGAAGCTCTACGGAGCCCTATGGATCCTTACGGAACAGTACGGGCCCCTTCAGACCTCTGCGGGCGCTTATGGAAACCTACAGGACCCTACGGAACTGTACGAGACTCTACAGGCCCCTACGGAACCGTACGAGACTCTACAGGTCCCTAGGGAACACCACCGGCCCCTACGGAACCCTACACAACCCTCCGGAAACATATGGAACCCTACAAGCTCCTACCAACCCCTGCGGGCACTTACACAACCCTACAGGTCCCTACGGAAATCTACGGGACTCCACGGGCCCCTAGGGAACCCTACAGATCTTGACGGAACCCTACGAGCCCCTCTGGAACCCTACAGAATACTCCAGGACCCGACAGCACTCTACAAGACCCTTAGCGACACAACGGAACCTCACTAAAACCCTATGGGCTCCTACAGAACACTGCAGGTGCCTACGGAACCCTACAGACCCCTACGGAATACTACCAGCCACTACGGAAACCTATGGCCCCTACGGAACCTGACAGAAACACTGTGGGCCCCTACAGGCCCTTGCGGGCACTTGCAGAACTCTGCAGGAACCCACGGAACTTTATGGAACCCTACCAGCCCCTACGGAAGCCTAAAGACCCTTGCAGGCAGTTACGGAACGGTACAGGGCCCTACGGAATCCTACAGACACCTGCTGGCACTTACAGAACCCTGCAGGCCCCTACGGAACCCTACAGGTCCATACAGAACCCCACAGGGCCCTACGGAACTTTACCAGCCACTACGGAACTCTACGGGCCCCTACGGAACCCTGCAGAACCCTCCGGAACCTTACAGAATCCCACAGACTCCTGCGGGCACTTACACAACCCTACAGGCCCTTACGGAACACTGCCAGCCCCTATGGAAGGAACCCTACGGGCCCCTACAGAACACTACTGGCTCCTGCGGTACTCTACAGGCCTCTAGGGAACCTACGAAGCTCTACGGAGCCCTATGGATCCTTACGACACAGTACGGGCCCCTTCAGACCTCTGCGGGCGCTTATGGAAACCTACAGGACCCTACGGAACCGTACAAGACTCTACAGGTCCCTTGGGAACATCACCGGCCCCTACGGAACCCTACACAACCCTCCGGAAACATATGGCACCCTACAAGCTCCTACCAACCCCTGCGGGCACTTACACAACCCTACAGGTCCCTACGGAAATCTACGGGACTCCACGGGCCCCTAGGGAACCCTACAGATTTCGACGGAACCTTACGAGCCCCTCTGGAACCCTACAGAATACTCCAGGACCCGACGGCACTCTACAAGACCCTTAGCGACACAACGGAACCTCACTAAAACCCTATGGGCTCCTACAGAACACTGCAGGTGCCTACGGAACCCTACAGACCGCTACGGAACCCTACAGACACCTGCTGGCACTTACAGAACCCTGCAGGCCCCTACGGAACCCTACAGGTCCATACAGAACCCCACAGGGCCCTACGGAACTTTACCAGCCACTACGGAACTCTACGGGCCCCTACGGAACCCTGCAGAACCCTCCGGAACCTTACAGAATCCCACAGACTCCTACAGACTCCTGCGGGCACTTACACAACCCTACAGGTCCCTACGGAAATCTACGGGACTCCACGGGCCCCTAGGGAACCCTACAGATTTCGACGGAACCTTACGAGCCCCTCTGGAACCCTACAGAATACTCCAGGACCCGACGGCACTCTACAAGACCCTTAGCGACACAACGGAACCTCACTAAAACCCTATGGGCTCCTACAGAACACTGCAGGTGCCTACGGAACCCTACAGACCGCTACGGAACCCTACAGACACCTGCTGGCACTTACAGAACCCTGCAGGCCCCTACGGAACCCTACAGGTCCATACAGAACCCCACAGGGCCCTACGGAACTTTACCAGCCACTACGGAACTCTACGGGCCCCTACGGAACCCTGCAGAACCCTCCGGAACCTTACAGAATCCCACAGACTCCTGCGGGCACTTACACAACCCTACAGGCCCTTACGGAACACTGCCAGCCCCTATGGAAGGAACCCTACGGGCCCCTACAGAACACTACTGGCTCCTGCGGTACTCTACAGGCCTCTAGGGAACCTACGAAGCTCTACGGAGCCCTATGGATCCTTACGGAACAGTACGGGCCCCTTCAGACCTCTGCGGGCGCTTATGGAAACCTACAGGACCCTACGGAACTGTACGAGACTCTACAGGCCCCTACGGAACCGTACGAGACTCTACAGGTCCCTTGGGAACATCACCGGCCCCTACGGAACCCTACACAACCCTCCGGAAACATATGGCACCCTACAAGCTCCTACCAACCCCTGCGGGCACTTACACAGCCCTACAGGTCCCTACGGAAATCTACGGGACTCCACGGGCCCCTAGGGAACCCTACAGATTTCGACGGAACCTTACGAGCCCCTCTGGAACCCTACAGAATACTCCAGGACCCGACAGCACTCTACAAGACCCTTAGCAACACAACGGAACCTCACTAAAACCCTATGGGCTCCTACAGAACACTGCAGGTGCCTACGGAACCCTACAGACCCCTACGGAATACTACCAGCCACTACGGAAACCTATGGCCCCTACGGAACTCTACGGAACCTGACAGAAACACTGTGGGCCCCTACAGGCCCTTGCGGGCACTTGCAGAACTCTGCAGGAACCCATGGAACTTTATGGAACCCTACCAGCCCCTACGGAAGCCTAAAGACCCTTGCAGGCAGTTACGGAACGGTACAGGGCCCTACGGAACTTTACCAGCCACTACGGAACTCTACGCGCTCCTACGGAACCCTGCAGAACCCTCCGGAACCTTACAGAATCCCACAGACTCCTACAGACTCCTGCGGGCACTTACACAACCCTACAGGTCCCTACGGAAATCTACGGGACTCCACGGGCCCCTAGGGAACCCTACAGATCTTGACGGAACCCTACGAGCCCCTCTGGAACCCTACAGAATACTCCAGGACCCGACGGCACTCTACAAGACCCTTAGCGACACAACGGAACCTCACTAAAACCCTATGGGCTCCTACAGAACACTGCAGGCGCCTACGGAACCCTACAGACCGCTACGGAACCCTACAGACACCTGCTGGCACTTACAGAACCCTGCAGGCCCCTACGGAACCCTACAGGTCCATACAGAACCCCACAGGGCCCTACGGAACTTTACCAGCCACTACGGAACTCTACGGGCCCCTACGGAACCCTGCAGAACCCTCCGGAACCTTACAGAATCCCACAGACTCCTGCGGGCACTTACACAACCCTACAGGCCCTTACGGAACACTGCCAGCCCCTATGGAAGGAACCCTACGGGCCCCTACAGAACACTACTGGCTCCTGCGGTACTCTACAGGCCTCTAGGGAACCTACGAAGCTCTACGGAGCCCTATGGATCCTTACGGAACAGTACGGGCCCCTTCAGACCTCTGCGGGCGCTTATGGAAACCTACAGGACCCTACGGAACTGTACGAGACTCTACAGGCCCCTACGGAACCGTACGAGACTCTACAGGTCCCTAGGGAACACCACCGGCCCCTACGGAACCCTACACAACCCTCCGGAAACATATGGAACCCTACAAGCTCCTACCAACCCCTGCGGGCACTTACACAACCCTACAGGTCCCTACGGAAATCTACGGGACTCCACGGGCCCCTAGGGAACCCTACAGATCTTGACGGAACCCTACGAGCCCCTCTGGAACCCTACAGAATACTCCAGGACCCGACAGCACTCTACAAGACCCTTAGCGACACAACGGAACCTCACTAAAACCCTATGGGCTCCTACAGAACACTGCAGGTGCCTACGGAACCCTACAGACCCCTACGGAATACTACCAGCCACTACGGAAACCTATGGCCCCTACGGAACCTGACAGAAACACTGTGGGCCCCTACAGGCCCTTGCGGGCACTTGCAGAACTCTGCAGGAACCCACGGAACTTTATGGAACCCTACCAGCCCCTACGGAAGCCTAAAGACCCTTGCAGGCAGTTACGGAACGGTACAGGGCCCTACGGAATCCTACAGACACCTGCTGGCACTTACAGAACCCTGCAGGCCCCTACGGAACCCTACAGGTCCATACAGAACCCCACAGGGCCCTACGGAACTTTACCAGCCACTACGGAACTCTACGGGCCCCTACGGAACCCTGCAGAACCCTCCGGAACCTTACAGAATCCCACAGACTCCTGCGGGCACTTACACAACCCTACAGGCCCTTACGGAACACTGCCAGCCCCTATGGAAGGAACCCTACGGGCCCCTACAGAACACTACTGGCTCCTGCGGTACTCTACAGGCCTCTAGGGAACCTACGAAGCTCTACGGAGCCCTATGGATCCTTACGACACAGTACGGGCCCCTTCAGACCTCTGCGGGCGCTTATGGAAACCTACAGGACCCTACGGAACCGTACAAGACTCTACAGGTCCCTTGGGAACATCACCGGCCCCTACGGAACCCTACACAACCCTCCGGAAACATATGGCACCCTACAAGCTCCTACCAACCCCTGCGGGCACTTACACAACCCTACAGGTCCCTACGGAAATCTACGGGACTCCACGGGCCCCTAGGGAACCCTACAGATTTCGACGGAACCTTACGAGCCCCTCTGGAACCCTACAGAATACTCCAGGACCCGACGGCACTCTACAAGACCCTTAGCGACACAACGGAACCTCACTAAAACCCTATGGGCTCCTACAGAACACTGCAGGTGCCTACGGAACCCTACAGACCGCTACGGAACCCTACAGACACCTGCTGGCACTTACAGAACCCTGCAGGCCCCTACGGAACCCTACAGGTCCATACAGAACCCCACAGGGCCCTACGGAACTTTACCAGCCACTACGGAACTCTACGGGCCCCTACGGAACCCTGCAGAACCCTCCGGAACCTTACAGAATCCCACAGACTCCTGCGGGCACTTACACAACCCTACAGGCCCTTACGGAACACTGCCAGCCCCTATGGAAGGAACCCTACGGGCCCCTACAGAACACTACTGGCTCCTGCGGTACTCTACAGGCCTCTAGGGAACCTACGAAGCTCTACGGAACCCTATGGATCCTTACGGAACAGTACGGGCCCCTTCAGACCTCTGCGGGCGCTTATGGAAACCTACAGGACCCTACGGAACTGTACGAGACTCTACAGGCCCCTACGGAACCGTACGAGACTCTACAGGTCCCTTGGGAACATCACCGGCCCCTACGGAACGCTACACAACCCTCCGGAAACATATGGCACCCTACAAGCTCCTACCAACCCCTGCGGGCACTTACACAACCCTACAGGTCCCTACGGAAATCTACGGGACTCCACGGGCCCCTAGGGAACCCTACAGATTTCGACGGAACCTTACGAGCCCCTCTGGAACCCTACAGAATACCCCAGGACCCGACAGCACTCTACAAGACCCTTAGCAACACAACGGAACCTCACTAAAACCCTATGGGCCCCTACAGAACACTGCAGGTGCTTACGGAACCCTACAGACCCCTACGGAATACTACCAGCCACTACGGAAACCTATGGCCCCTACGGAACTCTACGGAACCTGACAGAAACACTGTGGGCCCCTACAGGCACTTGCGGGCACTTGCAGAACTCTGCAGGAACCCACGGAACTTTATGGAACCCTACCGGCCCCTACGGAAGCCTAAAGACCCTTGCAGGCAGTTACGGAACGGTACAGGGCCCTACGGAACTTTACCAGCCACTACGGAACTCTACGGGCCCCTACGGAACCCTGCAGAACCCTCCGGAACCTTACAGAATCCCACAGACTCCTACAGACTCCTGCGGGCACTTACACAACCCTACAGGTCCCTACGGAAATCTACGGGACTCCACGGGCCCCTAGGGAACCCTACAGATCTTGACGGAACCCTACGAGCCCCTCTGGAACCCTACAGAATACTCCAGGACCCGACGGCACTCTTAGCGACACAACGGAACCTCACTAAAACCCTATGGGCTCCTACAGAACACTGCAGGCGCCTACGGAACCCTACAGACCGCTACGGAACCCTACAGACACCTGCTGGCACTTACAGAACCCTGCAGGCCCCTACGGAACCCTACAGGTCCATACAGAACCCCACAGGGCCCTACGGAACTTTACCAGCCACTACGGAACTCTACGGGCCCCTACGGAACCCTGCAGAACCCTCCGGAACCTTACAGAATCCCACAGACTCCTGCGGGCACTTACACAACCCTACAGGCCCTTACGGAACACTGCCAGCCCCTATGGAAGGAACCCTACGGGCCCCTACAGAACACTACTGGCTCCTGCGGTACTCTACAGGCCTCTAGGGAACCTACGAAGCTCTACGGAGCCCTATGGATCCTTACGGAACAGTACGGGCCCCTTCAGACCTCTGCGGGCGCTTATGGAAACCTACAGGACCCTACGGAACTGTACGAGACTCTACAGGCCCCTACGGAACCGTACGAGACTCTACAGGTCCCTTGGGAACATCACCGGCCCCTACGGAACCCTACACAACCCTCCGGAAACATATGGCACCCTACAAGCTCCTACCAACCCCTGCGGGCACTTACACAGCCCTACAGGTCCCTACGGAAATCTACGGGACTCCACGGGCCCCTAGGGAACCCTACAGATTTCGACGGAACCTTACGAGCCCCTCTGGAACCCTACAGAATACTCCAGGACCCGACAGCACTCTACAAGACCCTTAGCAACACAACGGAACCTCACTAAAACCCTATGGGCTCCTACAGAACACTGCAGGTGCCTACGGAACCCTACAGACCCCTACGGAATACTACCAGCCACTACGGAAACCTATGGCCCCTACGGAACCTGACAGAAACACTGTGGGCCCCTACAGGCCCTTGCGGGCACTTGCAGAACTCTGCAGGAACCCACGGAACTTTATGGAACCCTACCAGCCCCTACGGAAGCCTAAAGACCCTTGCAGGCAGTTACGGAACGGTACAGGGCCCTACGGAACTTTACCAGCCACTACGGAACTCTACGGGCCCCTACGGAACCCTGCAGAACCCTCCGGAACCTTACAGAATCCCACAGACTCCTACAGACTCCTGCGGGCACTTACACAACCCTACAGGTCCCTACGGAAATCTACGGGACTCCACGGGCCCCTAGGGAACCCTACAGATCTTGACGGAACCCTACGAGCCCCTCTGGAACCCTACAGAATACTCCAGGACCCGACGGCACTCTTAGCGACACAACGGAACCTCACTAAAACCCTATGGGCTCCTACAGAACACTGCAGGCGCCTACGGAACCCTACAGACCGCTACGGAACCCTACAGACACCTGCTGGCACTTACAGAACCCTGCAGGCCCCTACGGAACCCTACAGGTCCATACAGAACCCCACAGGGCCCTACGGAACTTTACCAGCCACTACGGAACTCTACGGGCCCCTACAGAACCCTGCAGAACCCTCCGGAACCTTACAGAATCCCACAGACTCCTACAGACTCCTGCGGGCACTTACACAACCCTACAGGCCCTTACGGAACACTGCCAGCCCCTATGGAAGGAACCCTACGGGCCCCTACAGAACACTACTGGCTCCTGCGGTACTCTACAGGCCTCTAGGGAACCTACGAAGCTCTACGGAGCCCTATGGATCCTTACGGAACAGTACGGGCCCCTTCAGACCTCTGCGGGCGCTTATGGAAACCTACAGGACCCTACGGAACTGTACGAGACTCTACAGGCCCCTACGGAACCGTACGAGACTCTACAGGTCCCTTGGGAACATCACCGGCCCCTACGGAACCCTACACAACCCTCCGGAAACATATGGCACCCTACAAGCTCCTACCAACCCCTGCGGGCACTTACACAGCCCTACAGGTCCCTACGGAAATCTACGGGACTCCACGGGCCCCTAGGGAACCCTACAGATTTCGACGGAACCTTACGAGCCCCTCTGGAACCCTACAGAATACTCCAGGACCCGACAGCACTCTACAAGACCCTTAGCAACACAACGGAACCTCACTAAAACCCTATGGGCTCCTACAGAACACTGCAGGTGCCTACGGAACCCTACAGACCCCTACGGAATACTACCAGCCACTACGGAAACCTATGGCCCCTACGGAACTCTACGGAACCTGACAGAAACACTGTGGGCCCCTACAGGCCCTTGCGGGCACTTGCAGAACTCTGCAGGAACCCACGGAACTTTATGGAACCCTACCAGCCCCTACGGAAGCCTAAAGACCCTTGCAGGCAGTTACGGAACGGTACAGGGCCCTACGGAACTTTACCAGCCACTACGGAACTCTACGGGCCCCTACGGAACCCTGCAGAACCCTCCGGAACCTTACAGAATCCCACAGACTCCTACAGACTCCTGCGGGCACTTACACAACCCTACAGGTCCCTACGGAAATCTACGGGACTCCACGGGCCCCTAGGGAACCCTACAGATTTCGACGGAACCTTACGAGCCCCTCTGGAACCCTACAGAATACTCCAGGACCCGACGGCACTCTACAAGACCCTTAGCGACACAACGGAACCTCACTAAAACCCTATGGGCTCCTACAGAACACTGCAGGTGCCTACGGAACCCTACAGACCGCTACGGAACCCTACAGACACCTGCTGGCACTTACAGAACCCTGCAGGCCCCTACGGAACCCTACAGGTCCATACAGAACCCCACAGGGCCCTACGGAACTTTACCAGCCACTACGGAACTCTACGGGCCCCTACGGAACCCTGCAGAACCCTCCGGAACCTTACAGAATCCCACAGACTCCTGCGGGCACTTACACAACCCTACAGGCCCTTACGGAACACTGCCAGCCCCTATGGAAGGAACCCTACGGGCCCCTACAGAACACTACTGGCTCCTGCGGTACTCTACAGGCCTCTAGGGAACCTACGAAGCTCTACGGAGCCCTATGGATCCTTACGGAACAGTACGGGCCCCTTCAGACCTCTGCGGGCGCTTATGGAAACCTACAGGACCCTACGGAACTGTACGAGACTCTACAGGCCCCTACGGAACCGTACGAGACTCTACAGGTCCCTTGGGAACATCACCGGCCCCTACGGAACCCTACACAACCCTCCGGAAACATATGGCACCCTACAAGCTCCTACCAACCCCTGCGGGCACTTACACAGCCCTACAGGTCCCTACGGAAATCTACGGGACTCCACGGGCCCCTAGGGAACCCTACAGATTTCGACGGAACCTTACGAGCCCCTCTGGAACCCTACAGAATACTCCAGGACCCGACAGCACTCTACAAGACCCTTAGCAACACAACGGAACCTCACTAAAACCCTATGGGCTCCTACAGAACACTGCAGGTGCCTACGGAACCCTACAGACCCCTACGGAATACTACCAGCCACTACGGAAACCTATGGCCCCTACGGAACTCTACGGAACCTGACAGAAACACTGTGGGCCCCTACAGGCCCTTGCGGGCACTTGCAGAACTCTGCAGGAACCCATGGAACTTTATGGAACCCTACCAGCCCCTACGGAAGCCTAAAGACCCTTGCAGGCAGTTACGGAACGGTACAGGGCCCTACGGAACTTTACCAGCCACTACGGAACTCTACGCGCTCCTACGGAACCCTGCAGAACCCTCCGGAACCTTACAGAATCCCACAGACTCCTACAGACTCCTGCGGGCACTTACACAACCCTACAGGTCCCTACGGAAATCTACGGGACTCCACGGGCCCCTAGGGAACCCTACAGATCTTGACGGAACCCTACGAGCCCCTCTGGAACCCTACAGAATACTCCAGGACCCGACGGCACTCTACAAGACCCTTAGCGACACAACGGAACCTCACTAAAACCCTATGGGCTCCTACAGAACACTGCAGGCGCCTACGGAACCCTACAGACCGCTACGGAACCCTACAGACACCTGCTGGCACTTACAGAACCCTGCAGGCCCCTACGGAACCCTACAGGTCCATACAGAACCCCACAGGGCCCTACGGAACTTTACCAGCCACTACGGAACTCTACGGGCCCCTACGGAACCCTGCAGAACCCTCCGGAACCTTACAGAATCCCACAGACTCCTGCGGGCACTTACACAACCCTACAGGCCCTTACGGAACACTGCCAGCCCCTATGGAAGGAACCCTACGGGCCCCTACAGAACACTACTGGCTCCTGCGGTACTCTACAGGCCTCTAGGGAACCTACGAAGCTCTACGGAGCCCTATGGATCCTTACGGAACAGTACGGGCCCCTTCAGACCTCTGCGGGCGCTTATGGAAACCTACAGGACCCTACGGAACTGTACGAGACTCTACAGGCCCCTACGGAACCGTACGAGACTCTACAGGTCCCTAGGGAACACCACCGGCCCCTACGGAAACCTACACAACCCTCCGGAAACATATGGAACCCTACAAGCTCCTACCAACCCCTGCGGGCACTTACACAACCCTACAGGTCCCTACGGAAATCTACGGGACTCCACGGGCCCCTAGGGAACCCTACAGATCTTGACGGAACCCTACGAGCCCCTCTGGAACCCTACAGAATACTCCAGGACCCGACAGCACTCTACAAGACCCTTAGCGACACAACGGAACCTCACTAAAACCCTATGGGCTCCTACAGAACACTGCAGGTGCCTACGGAACCCTACAGACCCCTACGGAATACTACCAGCCACTACGGAAACCTATGGCCCCTACGGAACCTGACAGAAACACTGTGGGCCCCTACAGGCCCTTGCGGGCACTTGCAGAACTCTGCAGGAACCCACGGAACTTTATGGAACCCTACCAGCCCCTACGGAAGCCTAAAGACCCTTGCAGGCAGTTACGGAACGGTACAGGGCCCTACGGAATCCTACAGACACCTGCTGGCACTTACAGAACCCTGCAGGCCCCTACGGAACCCTACAGGTCCATACAGAACCCCACAGGGCCCTACGGAACTTTACCAGCCACTACGGAACTCTACGGGCCCCTACGGAACCCTGCAGAACCCTCCGGAACCTTACAGAATCCCACAGACTCCTGCGGGCACTTACACAACCCTACAGGCCCTTACGGAACACTGCCAGCCCCTATGGAAGGAACCCTACGGGCCCCTACAGAACACTACTGGCTCCTGCGGTACTCTACAGGCCTCTAGGGAACCTACGAAGCTCTACGGAGCCCTATGGATCCTTACGACACAGTACGGGCCCCTTCAGACCTCTGCGGGCGCTTATGGAAACCTACAGGACCCTACGGAACCGTACAAGACTCTACAGGTCCCTTGGGAACATCACCGGCCCCTACGGAACCCTACACAACCCTCCGGAAACATATGGCACCCTACAAGCTCCTACCAACCCCTGCGGGCACTTACACAACCCTACAGGTCCCTACGGAAATCTACGGGACTCCACGGGCCCCTAGGGAACCCTACAGATTTCGACGGAACCTTACGAGCCCCTCTGGAACCCTACAGAATACTCCAGGACCCGACGGCACTCTACAAGACCCTTAGCGACACAACGGAACCTCACTAAAACCCTATGGGCTCCTACAGAACACTGCAGGTGCCTACGGAACCCTACAGACCGCTACGGAACCCTACAGACACCTGCTGGCACTTACAGAACCCTGCAGGCCCCTACGGAACCCTACAGGTCCATACAGAACCCCACAGGGCCCTACGGAACTTTACCAGCCACTACGGAACTCTACGGGCCCCTACGGAACCCTGCAGAACCCTCCGGAACCTTACAGAATCCCACAGACTCCTGCGGGCACTTACACAACCCTACAGGCCCTTACGGAACACTGCCAGCCCCTATGGAAGGAACCCTACGGGCCCCTACAGAACACTACTGGCTCCTGCGGTACTCTACAGGCCTCTAGGGAACCTACGAAGCTCTACGGAGCCCTATGGATCCTTACGGAACAGTACGGGCCCCTTCAGACCTCTGCGGGCGCTTATGGAAACCTACAGGACCCTACGGAACTGTACGAGACTCTACAGGCCCCTACGGAACCGTACGAGACTCTACAGGTCCCTTGGGAACATCACCGGCCCCTACGGAACCCTACACAACCCTCCGGAAACATATGGCACCCTACAAGCTCCTACCAACCCCTGCGGGCACTTACACAGCCCTACAGGTCCCTACGGAAATCTACGGGACTCCACGGGCCCCTAGGGAACCCTACAGATTTCGACGGAACCTTACGAGCCCCTCTGGAACCCTACAGAATACTCCAGGACCCGACAGCACTCTACAAGACCCTTAGCAACACAACGGAACCTCACTAAAACCCTATGGGCTCCTACAGAACACTGCAGGTGCCTACGGAACCCTACAGACCCCTACGGAATACTACCAGCCACTACGGAAACCTATGGCCCCTACGGAACCTGACAGAAACACTGTGGGCCCCTACAGGCCCTTGCGGGCACTTGCAGAACTCTGCAGGAACCCACGGAACTTTATGGAACCCTACCAGCCCCTACGGAAGCCTAAAGACCCTTGCAGGCAGTTACGGAACGGTACAGGGCCCTACGGAACTTTACCAGCCACTACGGAACTCTACGGGCCCCTACGGAACCCTGCAGAACCCTCCGGAACCTTACAGAATCCCACAGACTCCTACAGACTCCTGCGGGCACTTACACAACCCTACAGGTCCCTACGGAAATCTACGGGACTCCACGGGCCCCTAGGGAACCCTACAGATCTTGACGGAACCCTACGAGCCCCTCTGGAACCCTACAGAATACTCCAGGACCCGACGGCACTCTTAGCGACACAACGGAACCTCACTAAAACCCTATGGGCTCCTACAGAACACTGCAGGCGCCTACGGAACCCTACAGACTGCTACGGAACCCTACAGACACCTGCTGGCACTTACAGAACCCTGCAGGCCCCTACGGAACCCTACAGGTCCATACAGAACCCCACAGGGCCCTACGGAACTTTACCAGCCACTACGGAACTCTACGGGCCCCTACAGAACCCTGCAGAACCCTCCGGAACCTTACAGAATCCCACAGACTCCTACAGACTCCTGCGGGCACTTACACAACCCTACAGGCCCTTACGGAACACTGCCAGCCCCTATGGAAGGAACCCTACGGGCCCCTACAGAACACTACTGGCTCCTGCGGTACTCTACAGGCCTCTAGGGAACCTACGAAGCTCTACGGAGCCCTATGGATCCTTACGGAACAGTACGGGCCCCTTCAGACCTCTGCGGGCGCTTATGGAAACCTACAGGACCCTACGGAACTGTACGAGACTCTACAGGCCCCTACGGAACCGTACGAGACTCTACAGGTCCCTTGGGAACATCACCGGCCCCTACGGAACCCTACACAACCCTCCGGAAACATATGGCACCCTACAAGCTCCTACCAACCCCTGCGGGCACTTACACAGCCCTACAGGTCCCTACGGAAATCTACGGGACTCCACGGGCCCCTAGGGAACCCTACAGATTTCGACGGAACCTTACGAGCCCCTCTGGAACCCTACAGAATACTCCAGGACCCGACAGCACTCTACAAGACCCTTAGCAACACAACGGAACCTCACTAAAACCCTATGGGCTCCTACAGAACACTGCAGGTGCCTACGGAACCCTACAGACCCCTACGGAATACTACCAGCCACTACGGAAACCTATGGCCCCTACGGAACTCTACGGAACCTGACAGAAACACTGTGGGCCCCTACAGGCCCTTGCGGGCACTTGCAGAACTCTGCAGGAACCCACGGAACTTTATGGAACCCTACCAGCCCCTACGGAAGCCTAAAGACCCTTGCAGGCAGTTACGGAACGGTACAGGGCCCTACGGAACTTTACCAGCCACTACGGAACTCTACGGGCCCCTACGGAACCCTGCAGAACCCTCCGGAACCTTACAGAATCCCACAGACTCCTACAGACTCCTGCGGGCACTTACACAACCCTACAGGTCCCTACGGGACTCCACGGGCCCCTAGGGAACCCTACAGATTTCGACGGAACCTTACGAGCCCCTCTGGAACCCTACAGAATACTCCAGGACCCGACGGCACTCTACAAGACCCTTAGCGACACAACGGAACCTCACTAAAACCCTATGGGCTCCTACAGAACACTGCAGGTGCCTACGGAACCCTACAGACCGCTACGGAACCCTACAGACACCTGCTGGCACTTACAGAACCCTGCAGGCCCCTACGGAACCCTACAGGTCCATACAGAACCCCACAGGGCCCTACGGAACTTTACCAGCCACTACGGAACTCTACGGGCCCCTACGGAACCCTGCAGAACCCTCCGGAACCTTACAGAATCCCACAGACTCCTGCGGGCACTTACACAACCCTACAGGCCCTTACGGAACACTGCCAGCCCCTATGGAAGGAACCCTACGGGCCCCTACAGAACACTACTGGCTCCTGCGGTACTCTACAGGCCTCTAGGGAACCTACGAAGCTCTACGGAGCCCTATGGATCCTTACGGAACAGTACGGGCCCCTTCAGACCTCTGCGGGCGCTTATGGAAACCTACAGGACCCTACGGAACTGTACGAGACTCTACAGGCCCCTACGGAACCGTACGAGACTCTACAGGTCCCTTGGGAACATCACCGGCCCCTACGGAACCCTACACAACCCTCCGGAAACATATGGCACCCTACAAGCTCCTACCAACCCCTGCGGGCACTTACACAGCCCTACAGGTCCCTACGGAAATCTACGGGACTCCACGGGCCCCTAGGGAACCCTACAGATTTCGACGGAACCTTACGAGCCCCTCTGGAACCCTACAGAATACTCCAGGACCCGACAGCACTCTACAAGACCCTTAGCGACACAACGGAACCTCACTAAAACCCTATGGGCTCCTACAGAACACTGCAGGTGCCTACGGAACCCTACAGACCCCTACGGAATACTACCAGCCACTACGGAAACCTATGGCCCCTACGGAACCTGACAGAAACACTGTGGGCCCCTACAGGCCCTTGCGGGCACTTGCAGAACTCTGCAGGAACCCACGGAACTTTATGGAACCCTACCAGCCCCTACGGAAGCCTAAAGACCCTTGCAGGCAGTTACGGAACGGTACAGGGCCCTACGGAATCCTACAGACACCTGCTGGCACTTACAGAACCCTGCAGGCCCCTACGGAACCCTACAGGTCCATACAGAACCCCACAGGGCCCTACGGAACTTTACCAGCCACTACGGAACTCTACGGGCCCCTACGGAACCCTGCAGAACCCTCCGGAACCTTACAGAATCCCACAGACTCCTGCGGGCACTTACACAACCCTACAGGCCCTTACGGAACACTGCCAGCCCCTATGGAAGGAACCCTACGGGCCCCTACAGAACACTACTGGCTCCTGCGGTACTCTACAGGCCTCTAGGGAACCTACGAAGCTCTACGGAGCCCTATGGATCCTTACGACACAGTACGGGCCCCTTCAGACCTCTGCGGGCGCTTATGGAAACCTACAGGACCCTACGGAACCGTACGAGACTCTACAGGTCCCTTGGGAACATCACCGGCCCCTACGGAACCCTACACAACCCTCCGGAAACATATGGCACCCTACAAGCTCCTACCAACCCCTGCGGGCACTTACACAACCCTACAGGTCCCTACGGAAATCTACGGGACTCCACGGGCCCCTAGGGAACCCTACAGATTTCGACGGAACCTTACGAGCCCCTCTGGAACCCTACAGAATACTCCAGGACCCGACGGCACTCTACAAGACCCTTAGCGACACAACGGAACCTCACTAAAACCCTATGGGCTCCTACAGAACACTGCAGGCGCCTACGGAACCCTACAGACCGCTACGGAACCCTACAGACACCTGCTGGCACTTACAGAACCCTGCAGGCCCCTACGGAACCCTACAGGTCCATACAGAACCACACAGGGCCCTACAGAACTTTACCAGCCACTACGGAACTCTACGGGCCCCTACGGAACCCTGCAGAACCCTCCGGAACCTTACAGAATCCCACAGACTCCTGCGGGCACTTACACAACCCTACAGGCCCTTACGGAACACTGCCAGCCCCTATGGAAGGAACCCTACGGGCCCCTACAGAACACTACTGGCTCCTGCGGTACTCTACAGGCCTCTAGGGAACCTACGAAGCTCTACGGAGCCCTATGGATCCTTACGGAACAGTACGGGCCCCTTCAGACCTCTGCGGGCACTTATGGAAACCTACAGGACCCTACGGAACTGTACGAGACTCTACAGGCCCCTACGGAACCGTACGAGACTCTACAGGTCCCTTGGGAACATCACCGGCCCCTACGGAACCCTACACAACCCTCCGGAAACATATGGAACCCTACAAGCTCCTACCAACCCCTGCGGGCACTTACACAGCCCTACAGGTCCCTACGGAAATCTACGGGACTCCACGGGCCCCTAGGGAACCCTACAGATTTCGACGGAACCTTACGAGCCCCTCTGGAACCCTACAGAATACTCCAGGACCCGACAGCACTCTACAAGACCCTTAGCAACACAACGGAACCTCACTAAAACCCTATGGGCTCCTACAGAACACTGCAGGTGCCTACGGAACCCTACAGACCCCTACGGAATACTACCAGCCACTACGGAAACCTATGGCCCCTACGGAACTCTACGGAACCTGACAGAAACACTGTGGGCCCCTACAGGCCCTTGCGGGCACTTGCAGAACTCTGCAGGAACCCACGGAACTTTATGGAACCCTACCAGCCCCTACGGAAGCCTAAAGACCCTTGCAGGCAGTTACGGAACGGTACAGGGCCCTACGGAACTTTACCAGCCACTACGGAACTCTACGGGCCCCTACGGAACCCTGCAGAACCCTCCGGAACCTTACAGAATCCCACAGACTCCTACAGACTCCTGCGGGCACTTACACAACCCTACAGGTCCCTACGGAAATCTACGGAACTCCACGGGCCCCTAGGGAACCCTACAGATCTTGACGGAACCCTACGAGCCCCTCTGGAACCCTACAGAATACTCCAGGACCCGACAGCACTCTACAAGACCCTTAGCGACACAACGGAACCTCACTAAAACCCTATGGGCTCCTACAGAACACTGCAGGTGCCTACGGAACCCTACAGACCCCTACGGAATACTACCAGCCACTACGGAAACCTATGGCCCCTACGGAACTCTACGGAACCTGACAGAAACACTGTGGGCCCCTACAGGCACTTGCGGGCACTTGCAGAACTCTGCAGGAACCCACGGAACTTTATGGAACCCTACCAGCCCCTACGGAAGCCTAAAGACCCTTGCAGGCAGTTACGGAACGGTACAGGGCCCTACGGAACTTTACCAGCCACTACGGAACTCTACGGGCCCCTACGGAACCCTGCAGAACCCTCCGGAACCTTACAGAATCCCACAGACTCCTACAGACTCCTGCGGGCACTTACACAACCCTACAGGTCCCTACGGAAATCTACGGGACTCCACGGGCCCCTAGGGAACCCTACAGATCTTGACGGAACCCTACGAGCCCCTCTGGAACCCTACAGAATACTCCAGGACCCGACGGCACTCTTAGCGACACAACGGAACCTCACTAAAACCCTATGGGCTCCTACAGAACACTGCAGGCGCCTACGGAACCCTACAGACCGCTACGGAACCCTACAGACACCTGCTGGCACTTACAGAACCCTGCAGGCCCCTACGGAACCCTACAGGTCCATACAGAACCCCACAGGGCCCTACGGAACTTTACCAGCCACTACGGAACTCTACGGGCCCCTACGGAACCCTGCAGAACCCTCCGGAACCTTACAGAATCCCACAGACTCCTACAGACTCCTGCAGGCACTTACACAACCCTACAGGCCCTTACGGAACACTGCCAGCCCCTATGGAAGGAACCCTACGGGCCCCTACAGAACACTACTGGCTCCTGCGGTACTCTACAGGCCTCTAGGGAACCTACGAAGCTCTACGGAACCCTATGGATCCTTACGGAACAGTACGGGCCCCTTCAGACCTCTGCGGGCGCTTATGGAAACCTACAGGACCCTACGGAACTGTACGAGACTCTACAGGCCCCTACGGAACCGTACGAGACTCTACAGGTCCCTTGGGAACATCACCGGCCCCTACGGAACCCTACACAACCCTCCGGAAACATATGGCACCCTACAAGCTCCTACCAACCCCTGCGGGCACTTACACAACCCTACAGGTCCCTACGGAAATCTACGGGACTCCACGGGCCCCTAGGGAACCCTACAGATTTCGACGGAACCTTACGAGCCCCTCTGGAACCCTACAGAATACCCCAGGACCCGACAGCACTCTACAAGACCCTTAGCAACACAACGGAACCTCACTAAAACCCTATGGGCCCCTACAGAACACTGCAGGTGCTTACGGAACCCTACAGACCCCTACGGAATACTACCAGCCACTACGGAAACCTATGGCCCCTACGGAACTCTACGGAACCTGACAGAAACACTGTGGGCCCCTACAGGCACTTGCGGGCACTTGCAGAACTCTGCAGGAACCCACGGAACTTTATGGAACCCTACCGGCCCCTACGGAAGCCTAAAGACCCTTGCAGGCAGTTACGGAACGGTACAGGGCCCTACGGAACTTTACCAGCCACTACGGAACTCTACGGGCCCCTACGGAACCCTGCAGAACCCTCCGGAACCTTACAGAATCCCACAGACTCCTACAGACTCCTGCGGGCACTTACACAACCCTACAGGTCCCTACGGAAATCTACGGGACTCCACGGGCCCCTAGGGAACCCTACAGATCTTGACGGAACCCTACGAGCCCCTCTGGAACCCTACAGAATACTCCAGGACCCGACGGCACTCTTAGCGACACAACGGAACCTCACTAAAACCCTATGGGCTCCTACAGAACACTGCAGGCGCCTACGGAACCCTACAGACCGCTACGGAACCCTACAGACACCTGCTGGCACTTACAGAACCCTGCAGGCCCCTACGGAACCCTACAGGTCCATACAGAACCCCACAGGGCCCTACGGAACTTTACCAGCCACTACGGAACTCTACGGGCCCCTATGGAACCCTTCAGAACCCTCCGGAACCTTACAGAATCCCACAGACTCCTGCGGGCACTTACACAACCCTACAGGCCCTTACGGAACACTGCCAGCCCCTATGGAAGGAACCCTACGGGCCCCTACAGAACACTACTGGCTCCTGCGGTACTCTACAGGCCTCTAGGGAACCTACGAAGCTCTACGGAGCCCTATGGATCCTTACGGAACAGTACGGGCCCCTTCAGACCTCTGCGGGCGCTTATGGAAACCTACAGGACCCTACGGAACTGTACGAGACTCTACAGGCCCCTACGGAACCGTACGAGACTCTACAGGTCCCTTGGGAACATCACCGGCCCCTACGGAACCCTACACAACCCTCCGGAAACATATGGCACCCTACAAGCTCCTACCAACCCCTGCGGGCACTTACACAGCCCTACAGGTCCCTACGGAAATCTACGGGACTCCACGGGCCCCTAGGGAACCCTACAGATTTCGACGGAACCTTACGAGCCCCTCTGGAACCCTACAGAATACTCCAGGACCCGACAGCACTCTACAAGACCCTTAGCAACACAACGGAACCTCACTAAAACCCTATGGGCTCCTACAGAACACTGCAGGTGCCTACGGAACCCTACAGACCCCTACGGAATACTACCAGCCACTACGGAAACCTATGGCCCCTACGGAACTCTACGGAACCTGACAGAAACACTGTGGGCCCCTACAGGCCCTTGCGGGCACTTGCAGAACTCTGCAGGAACCCACGGAACTTTATGGAACCCTACCAGCCCCTACGGAAGCCTAAAGACCCTTGCAGGCAGTTACGGAACGGTACAGGGCCCTACGGAACTTTACCAGCCACTACGGAACTCTACGGGCCCCTACGGAACCCTGCAGAACCCTCCGGAACCTTACAGAATCCCACAGACTCCTACAGACTCCTGCGGGCACTTACACAACCCTACAGGTCCCTACGGAAATCTACGGGACTCCACGGGCCCCTAGGGAACCCTACAGATCTTGACGGAACCCTACGAGCCCCTCTGGAACCCTACAGAATACTCCAGGACCCGACGGCACTCTTAGCGACACAACGGAACCTCACTAAAACCCTATGGGCTCCTACAGAACACTGCAGGCGCCTACGGAACCCTACAGACCGCTACGGAACCCTACAGACACCTGCTGGCACTTACAGAACCCTGCAGGCCCCTACGGAACCCTACAGGTCCATACAGAACCCCACAGGGCCCTACGGAACTTTACCAGCCACTACGGAACTCTACGGGCCCCTACAGAACCCTGCAGAACCCTCCGGAACCTTACAGAATCCCACAGACTCCTACAGACTCCTGCGGGCACTTACACAACCCTACAGGCCCTTACGGAACACTGCCAGCCCCTATGGAAGGAACCCTACGGGCCCCTACAGAACACTACTGGCTCCTGCGGTACTCTACAGGCCTCTAGGGAACCTACGAAGCTCTACGGAACCCTATGGATCCTTACGGAACAGTACGGGCCCCTTCAGACCTCTGCGGGCGCTTATGGAAACCTACAGGACCCTACGGAACTGTACGAGACTCTACAGGCCCCTACGGAACCGTACGAGACTCTACAGGTCCCTTGGGAACATCACCGGCCCCTACGGAACGCTACACAACCCTCCGGAAACATATGGCACCCTACAAGCTCCTACCAACCCCTGCGGGCACTTACACAACCCTACAGGTCCCTACGGAAATCTACGGGACTCCACGGGCCCCTAGGGAACCCTACAGATTTCGACGGAACCTTACGAGCCCCTCTGGAACCCTACAGAATACCCCAGGACCCGACAGCACTCTACAAGACCCTTAGCAACACAACGGAACCTCACTAAAACCCTATGGGCCCCTACAGAACACTGCAGGTGCTTACGGAACCCTACAGACCCCTACGGAATACTACCAGCCACTACGGAAACCTATGGCCCCTACGGAACTCTACGGAACCTGACAGAAACACTGTGGGCCCCTACAGGCACTTGCGGGCACTTGCAGAACTCTGCAGGAACCCACGGAACTTTATGGAACCCTACCGGCCCCTACGGAAGCCTAAAGACCCTTGCAGGCAGTTACGGAACGGTACAGGGCCCTACGGAACTTTACCAGCCACTACGGAACTCTACGGGCCCCTACGGAACCCTGCAGAACCCTCCGGAACCTTACAGAATCCCACAGACTCCTACAGACTCCTGCGGGCACTTACACAACCCTACAGGTCCCTACGGAAATCTACGGGACTCCACGGGCCCCTAGGGAACCCTACAGATCTTGACGGAACCCTACGAGCCCCTCTGGAACCCTACAGAATACTCCAGGACCCGACGGCACTCTTAGCGACACAACGGAACCTCACTAAAACCCTATGGGCTCCTACAGAACACTGCAGGCGCCTACGGAACCCTACAGACCGCTACGGAACCCTACAGACACCTGCTGGCACTTACAGAACCCTGCAGGCCCCTACGGAACCCTACAGGTCCATACAGAACCCCACAGGGCCCTACGGAACTTTACCAGCCACTACGGAACTCTACGGGCCCCTACGGAACCCTGCAGAACCCTCCGGAACCTTACAGAATCCCACAGACTCCTACAGACTCCTGCGGGCACTTACACAACCCTACAGGCCCTTACGGAACACTGCCAGCCCCTATGGAAGGAACCCTACGGGCCCCTACAGAACACTACTGGCTCCTGCGGTACTCTACAGGCCTCTAGGGAACCTACGAAGCTCTACGGAACCCTATGGATCCTTACGGAACAGTACGGGCCCCTTCAGACCTCTGCGGGCGCTTATGGAAACCTACAGGACCCTACGGAACTGTACGAGACTCTACAGGCCCCTACGGAACCGTACGAGACTCTACAGGTCCCTTGGGAACATCACCGGCCCCTACGGAACCCTACACAACCCTCCGGAAACATATGGCACCCTACAAGCTCCTACCAACCCCTGCGGGCACTTACACAACCCTACAGGTCCCTACGGAAATCTACGGGACTCCACGGGCCCCTAGGGAACCCTACAGATTTCGACGGAACCTTACGAGCCCCTCTGGAACCCTACAGAATACCCCAGGACCCGACAGCACTCTACAAGACCCTTAGCAACACAACGGAACCTCACTAAAACCCTATGGGCCCCTACAGAACACTGCAGGTGCTTACGGAACCCTACAGACCCCTACGGAATACTACCAGCCACTACGGAAACCTATGGCCCCTACGGAACTCTACGGAACCTGACAGAAACACTGTGGGCCCCTACAGGCACTTGCGGGCACTTGCAGAACTCTGCAGGAACCCACGGAACTTTATGGAACCCTACCGGCCCCTACGGAAGCCTAAAGACCCTTGCAGGCAGTTACGGAACGGTACAGGGCCCTACGGAACTTTACCAGCCACTACGGAACTCTACGGGCCCCTACGGAACCCTGCAGAACCCTCCGGAACCTTACAGAATCCCACAGACTCCTACAGACTCCTGCGGGCACTTACACAACCCTACAGGTCCCTACGGAAATCTACGGGACTCCACGGGCCCCTAGGGAACCCTACAGATCTTGACGGAACCCTACGAGCCCCTCTGGAACCCTACAGAATACTCCAGGACCCGACGGCACTCTTAGCGACACAACGGAACCTCACTAAAACCCTATGGGCTCCTACAGAACACTGCAGGCGCCTACGGAACCCTACAGACCGCTACGGAACCCTACAGACACCTGCTGGCACTTACAGAACCCTGCAGGCCCCTACGGAACCCTACAGGTCCATACAGAACCCCACAGGGCCCTACGGAACTTTACCAGCCACTACGGAACTCTACGGGCCCCTATGGAACCCTTCAGAACCCTCCGGAACCTTACAGAATCCCACAGACTCCTGCGGGCACTTACACAACCCTACAGGCCCTTACGGAACACTGCCAGCCCCTATGGAAGGAACCCTACGGGCCCCTACAGAACACTACTGGCTCCTGCGGTACTCTACAGGCCTCTAGGGAACCTACGAAGCTCTACGGAGCCCTATGGATCCTTACGGAACAGTACGGGCCCCTTCAGACCTCTGCGGGCGCTTATGGAAACCTACAGGACCCTACGGAACTGTACGAGACTCTACAGGCCCCTACGGAACCGTACGAGACTCTACAGGTCCCTTGGGAACATCACCGGCCCCTACGGAACCCTACACAACCCTCCGGAAACATATGGCACCCTACAAGCTCCTACCAACCCCTGCGGGCACTTACACAGCCCTACAGGTCCCTACGGAAATCTACGGGACTCCACGGGCCCCTAGGGAACCCTACAGATTTCGACGGAACCTTACGAGCCCCTCTGGAACCCTACAGAATACTCCAGGACCCGACAGCACTCTACAAGACCCTTAGCAACACAACGGAACCTCACTAAAACCCTATGGGCTCCTACAGAACACTGCAGGTGCCTACGGAACCCTACAGACCCCTACGGAATACTACCAGCCACTACGGAAACCTATGGCCCCTACGGAACTCTACGGAACCTGACAGAAACACTGTGGGCCCCTACAGGCCCTTGCGGGCACTTGCAGAACTCTGCAGGAACCCACGGAACTTTATGGAACCCTACCAGCCCCTACGGAAGCCTAAAGACCCTTGCAGGCAGTTACGGAACGGTACAGGGCCCTACGGAACTTTACCAGCCACTACGGAACTCTACGGGCCCCTACGGAACCCTGCAGAACCCTCCGGAACCTTACAGAATCCCACAGACTCCTACAGACTCCTGCGGGCACTTACACAACCCTACAGGTCCCTACGGAAATCTACGGGACTCCACGGGCCCCTAGGGAACCCTACAGATCTTGACGGAACCCTACGAGCCCCTCTGGAACCCTACAGAATACTCCAGGACCCGACGGCACTCTTAGCGACACAACGGAACCTCACTAAAACCCTATGGGCTCCTACAGAACACTGCAGGCGCCTACGGAACCCTACAGACCGCTACGGAACCCTACAGACACCTGCTGGCACTTACAGAACCCTGCAGGCCCCTACGGAACCCTACAGGTCCATACAGAACCCCACAGGGCCCTACGGAACTTTACCAGCCACTACGGAACTCTACGGGCCCCTACAGAACCCTGCAGAACCCTCCGGAACCTTACAGAATCCCACAGACTCCTACAGACTCCTGCGGGCACTTACACAACCCTACAGGCCCTTACGGAACACTGCCAGCCCCTATGGAAGGAACCCTACGGGCCCCTACAGAACACTACTGGCTCCTGCGGTACTCTACAGGCCTCTAGGGAACCTACGAAGCTCTACGGAACCCTATGGATCCTTACGGAACAGTACGGGCCCCTTCAGACCTCTGCGGGCGCTTATGGAAACCTACAGGACCCTACGGAACTGTACGAGACTCTACAGGCCCCTACGGAACCGTACGAGACTCTACAGGTCCCTTGGGAACATCACCGGCCCCTACGGAACGCTACACAACCCTCCGGAAACATATGGCACCCTACAAGCTCCTACCAACCCCTGCGGGCACTTACACAACCCTACAGGTCCCTACGGAAATCTACGGGACTCCACGGGCCCCTAGGGAACCCTACAGATTTCGACGGAACCTTACGAGCCCCTCTGGAACCCTACAGAATACCCCAGGACCCGACAGCACTCTACAAGACCCTTAGCAACACAACGGAACCTCACTAAAACCCTATGGGCCCCTACAGAACACTGCAGGTGCTTACGGAACCCTACAGACCCCTACGGAATACTACCAGCCACTACGGAAACCTATGGCCCCTACGGAACTCTACGGAACCTGACAGAAACACTGTGGGCCCCTACAGGCACTTGCGGGCACTTGCAGAACTCTGCAGGAACCCACGGAACTTTATGGAACCCTACCGGCCCCTACGGAAGCCTAAAGACCCTTGCAGGCAGTTACGGAACGGTACAGGGCCCTACGGAACTTTACCAGCCACTACGGAACTCTACGGGCCCCTACGGAACCCTGCAGAACCCTCCGGAACCTTACAGAATCCCACAGACTCCTACAGACTCCTGCGGGCACTTACACAACCCTACAGGTCCCTACGGAAATCTACGGGACTCCACGGGCCCCTAGGGAACCCTACAGATCTTGACGGAACCCTACGAGCCCCTCTGGAACCCTACAGAATACTCCAGGACCCGACGGCACTCTTAGCGACACAACGGAACCTCACTAAAACCCTATGGGCTCCTACAGAACACTGCAGGCGCCTACGGAACCCTACAGACCGCTACGGAACCCTACAGACACCTGCTGGCACTTACAGAACCCTGCAGGCCCCTACGGAACCCTACAGGTCCATACAGAACCCCACAGGGCCCTACGGAACTTTACCAGCCACTACGGAACTCTACGGGCCCCTACGGAACCCTGCAGAACCCTCCGGAACCTTACAGAATCCCACAGACTCCTGCGGGCACTTACACAACCCTACAGGCCCTTACGGAACACTGCCAGCCCCTATGGAAGGAACCCTACGGGCCCCTACAGAACACTACTGGCTCCTGCGGTACTCTACAGGCCTCTAGGGAACCTACGAAGCTCTACGGAGCCCTATGGATCCTTACGGAACAGTACGGGCCCCTTCAGACCTCTGCGGGCGCTTATGGAAACCTACAGGACCCTACGGAACTGTACGAGACTCTACAGGCCCCTACGGAACCGTACGAGACTCTACAGGTCCCTTGGGAACATCACCAGCCCCTACGGAACCCTACACAACCCTCCGGAAACATATGGCACCCTACAAGCTCCTACCAACCCCTGCGGGCACTTACACAGCCCTACAGGTCCCTACGGAAATCTACGGGACTCCACGGGCCCCTAGGGAACCCTACAGATTTCGACGGAACCTTACGAGCCCCTCTGGAACCCTACAGAATACTCCAGGACCCGACAGCACTCTACAAGACCCTTAGCAACACAACGGAACCTCACTAAAACCCTATGGGCTCCTACAGAACACTGCAGGTGCCTACGGAACCCTACAGACCCCTACGGAATACTACCAGCCACTACGGAAACCTATGGCCCCTACGGAACTCTACGGAACCTGACAGAAACACTGTGGGCCCCTACAGGCCCTTGCGGGCACTTGCAGAACTCTGCAGGAACCCACGGAACTTTATGGAACCCTACCAGCCCCTACGGAAGCCTAAAGACCCTTGCAGGCAGTTACGGAACGGTACAGGGCCCTACGGAACTTTACCAGCCACTACGGAACTCTACGGGCCCCTACGGAACCCTGCAGAACCCTCCGGAACCTTACAGAATCCCACAGACTCCTACAGACTCCTGCGGGCACTTACACAACCCTACAGGTCCCTACGGAAATCTACGGGACTCCACGGGCCCCTAGGGAACCCTACAGATCTTGACGGAACCCTACGAGCCCCTCTGGAACCCTACAGAATACTCCAGGACCCGACGGCACTCTTAGCGACACAACGGAACCTCACTAAAACCCTATGGGCTCCTACAGAACACTGCAGGCGCCTACGGAACCCTACAGACCGCTACGGAACCCTACAGACACCTGCTGGCACTTACAGAACCCTGCAGGCCCCTACGGAACCCTACAGGTCCATACAGAACCCCACAGGGCCCTACGGAACTTTACCAGCCACTACGGAACTCTACGGGCCCCTACAGAACCCTGCAGAACCCTCCGGAACCTTACAGAATCCCACAGACTCCTACAGACTCCTGCGGGCACTTACACAACCCTACAGGCCCTTACGGAACACTGCCAGCCCCTATGGAAGGAACCCTACGGGCCCCTACAGAACACTACTGGCTCCTGCGGTACTCTACAGGCCTCTAGGGAACCTACGAAGCTCTACGGAACCCTATGGATCCTTACGGAACAGTACGGGCCCCTTCAGACCTCTGCGGGCGCTTATGGAAACCTACAGGACCCTACGGAACTGTACGAGACTCTACAGGCCCCTACGGAACCGTACGAGACTCTACAGGTCCCTTGGGAACATCACCGGCCCCTACGGAACGCTACACAACCCTCCGGAAACATATGGCACCCTACAAGCTCCTACCAACCCCTGCGGGCACTTACACAACCCTACAGGTCCCTACGGAAATCTACGGGACTCCACGGGCCCCTAGGGAACCCTACAGATTTCGACGGAACCTTACGAGCCCCTCTGGAACCCTACAGAATACCCCAGGACCCGACAGCACTCTACAAGACCCTTAGCAACACAACGGAACCTCACTAAAACCCTATGGGCCCCTACAGAACACTGCAGGTGCTTACGGAACCCTACAGACCCCTACGGAATACTACCAGCCACTACGGAAACCTATGGCCCCTACGGAACTCTACGGAACCTGACAGAAACACTGTGGGCCCCTACAGGCACTTGCGGGCACTTGCAGAACTCTGCAGGAACCCACGGAACTTTATGGAACCCTACCGGCCCCTACGGAAGCCTAAAGACCCTTGCAGGCAGTTACGGAACGGTACAGGGCCCTACGGAACTTTACCAGCCACTACGGAACTCTACGGGCCCCTACGGAACCCTGCAGAACCCTCCGGAACCTTACAGAATCCCACAGACTCCTACAGACTCCTGCGGGCACTTACACAACCCTACAGGTCCCTACGGAAATCTACGGGACTCCACGGGCCCCTAGGGAACCCTACAGATCTTGACGGAACCCTACGAGCCCCTCTGGAACCCTACAGAATACTCCAGGACCCGACGGCACTCTACAAGACCCTTAGCGACACAACGGAACCTCACTAAAACCCTATGGGCTCCTACAGAACACTGCAGGTGCCTACGGAACCCTACAGACCGCTACGGAACCCTACAGACACCTGCTGGCACTTACAGAACCCTGCAGGCCCCTACGGAACCCTACAGGTCCATACAGAACCCCACAGGGCCCTACGGAACTTTACCAGCCACTACGGAACTCTACGGGCCCCTACGGAACCCTGCAGAACCCTCCGGAACCTTACAGAATCCCACAGACTCCTACAGACTCCTGCGGGCACTTACACAACCCTACAGGTCCCTACGGAAATCTACGGGACTCCACGGGCCCCTAGGGAACCCTACAGATCTTGACGGAACCCTACGAGCCCCTCTGGAACCCTACAGAATACTCCAGGACCCGACGGCACTCTTAGCGACACAACGGAACCTCACTAAAACCCTATGGGCTCCTACAGAACACTGCAGGCGCCTACGGAACCCTACAGACCGCTACGGAACCCTACAGACACCTGCTGGCACTTACAGAACCCTGCAGGCCCCTACGGAACCCTACAGGTCCATACAGAACCCCACAGGGCCCTACGGAACTTTACCAGCCACTACGGAACTCTACGGGCCCCTACGGAACCCTGCAGAACCCTCCGGAACCTTACAGAATCCCACAGACTCCTGCGGGCACTTACACAACCCTACAGGCCCTTACGGAACACTGCCAGCCCCTATGGAAGGAACCCTACGGGCCCCTACAGAACACTACTGGCTCCTGCGGTACTCTACAGGCCTCTAGGGAACCTACGAAGCTCTACGGAGCCCTATGGATCCTTACGGAACAGTACGGGCCCCTTCAGACCTCTGCGGGCGCTTATGGAAACCTACAGGACCCTACGGAACCGTACAAGACTCTACAGGTCCCTTGGGAACATCACCGGCCCCTACGGAACCCTACACAACCCTCCGGAAACATATGGCACCCTACAAGCTCCTACCAACCCCTGCGGGCACTTACACAGCCCTACAGGTCCCTACGGAAATCTACGGGACTCCACGGGCCCCTAGGGAACCCTACAGATTTCGACGGAACCTTACGAGCCCCTCTGGAACCCTACAGAATACTCCAGGACCCAACAGCACTCTACAAGACCCTTAGCAACACAACGGAACCTCACTAAAACCCTATGGGCTCCTACAGAACACTGCAGGTGCCTACGGAACCCTACAGACCCCTACGGAATACTACCAGCCACTACGGAAACCTATGGCCCCTACGGAACTCTACGGAACCTGACAGAAACACTGTGGGCCCCTACAGGCCCTTGCGGGCACTTGCAGAACTCTGCAGGAACCCACGGAACTTTATGGAACCCTACCAGCCCCTACGGAAGCCTAAAGACCCTTGCAGGCAGTTACGGAACGGTACAGGGCCCTACGGAACTTTACCAGCCACTACGGAACTCTACGGGCCCCTACGGAACCCTGCAGAACCCTCCGGAACCTTACAGAATCCCACAGACTCCTACAGACTCCTGCGGGCACTTACACAACCCTACAGGTCCCTACGGAAATCTACGGGACTCCACGGGCCCCTAGGGAACCCTACAGATCTTGACGGAACCCTACGAGCCCCTCTGGAACCCTACAGAATACTCCAGGACCCGACAGCACTCTACAAGACCCTTAGCGACACAACGGAACCTCACTAAAACCCTATGGGCTCCTACAGAACACTGCAGGCGCCTACGGAACCCTACAGACCGCTACGGAACCCTACAGACACCTGCTGGCACTTACAGAACCCTGCAGGCCCCTACGGAACCCTACAGGTCCATACAGAACCCCACAGGGCCCTACGGAACTTTACCAGCCACTACGGAACTCTACGGGCCCCTACGGAACCCTGCAGAACCCTCCGGAACCTTACAGAATCCCACAGACTCCTGCGGGCACTTACACAACCCTACAGGCCCTTACGGAACACTGCCAGCCCCTATGGAAGGAACCCTACGGGCCCCTACAGAACACTACTGGCTCCTGCGGTACTCTACAGGCCTCTAGGGAACCTACGAAGCTCTACGGAACCCTATGGATCCTTACGGAACAGTACGGGCCCCTTCAGACCTCTGCGGGCGCTTATGGAAACCTACAGGACCCTACGGAACTGTACGAGACTCTACAGGCCCCTACGGAACCGTACGAGACTCTACAGGTCCCTAGGGAACACCACCGGCCCCTACGGAACCCTACACAACCCTCCGGAAACATATGGAACCCTACAAGCTCCTACCAACCCCTGCGGGCACTTACACAACCCTACAGGTCCCTACGGAAATCTACGGGACTCCACGGGCCCCTAGGGAACCCTACAGATCTTGACGGAACCCTACGAGCCCCTCTGGAACCCTACAGAATACTCCAGGACCCGACAGCACTCTACAAGACCCTTAGCGACACAACGGAACCTCACTAAAACCCTATGGGCTCCTACAGAACACTGCAGGTGCCTACGGAACCCTACAGACCCCTACGGAATACTACCAGCCACTACGGAAACCTATGGCCCCTACGGAACCTGACAGAAACACTGTGGGCCCCTACAGGCCCTTGCGGGCACTTGCAGAACTCTGCAGGAACCCACGGAACTTTATGGAACCCTACCAGCCCCTACGGAAGCCTAAAGACCCTTGCAGGCAGTTACGGAACGGTACAGGGCCCTACGGAACCCTACAGACACCTGCTGGCACTTACAGAACCCTGCAGGCCCCTACGGAACCCTACAGGTCCATACAGAACCCCACAGGGCCCTACGGAACTTTACCAGCCACTACGGAACTCTACGGGCCCCTACGGAACCCTACACAACCCTCCGGAAACATATGGCACCCTACAAGCTCCTACCAACCCCTGCGGGCACTTACACAACCCTACAGGTCCCTACGGAAATCTACGGGACTCCACGGGCCCCTAGGGAACCCTACAGATTTCGACGGAACCTTACGAGCCCCTCTGGAACCCTACAGAATACTCCAGGACCCAACAGCACTCTACAAGACCCTTAGCAACACAACGGAACCTCACTAAAACCCTATGGGCTCCTACAGAACACTGCAGGTGCCTACGGAACCCTACAGACCCCTACGGAATACTACCAGCCACTACGGAAACCTATGGCCCCTACGGAACTCTACGGAACCTGACAGAAACACTGTGGGCCCCTACAGGCCCTTGCGGGCACTTGCAGAACTCTGCAGGAACCCACGGAACTTTATGGAACCCTACCAGCCCCTACGGAAGCCTAAAGACCCTTGCAGGCAGTTACGGAACGGTACAGGGCCCTACGGAACTTTACCAGCCACTACGGAACTCTACGGGCCCCTACGGAACCCTGCAGAACCCTCCGGAACCTTACAGAATCCCACAGACTCCTACAGACTCCTGCGGGCACTTACACAACCCTACAGGTCCCTACGGAAATCTACGGGACTCCACGGGCCCCTAGGGAACCCTACAGATCTTGACGGAACCCTACGAGCCCCTCTGGAACCCTACAGAATACTCCAGGACCCGACAGCACTCTACAAGACCCTTAGCGACACAACGGAACCTCACTAAAACCCTATGGGCTCCTACAGAACACTGCAGGTGCCTACGGAACCCTACAGACCCCTACGGAATACTACCAGCCACTACGGAAACCTATGGCCCCTACGGAACCTGACAGAAACACTGTGGGCCCCTACAGGCCCTTGCGGGCACTTGCAGAACTCTGCAGGAACCCACGGAACTTTATGGAACCCTACCAGCCCCTACGGAAGCCTAAAGACCCTTGCAGGCAGTTACGGAACGGTACAGGGCCCTACGGAACCCTACAGACACCTGCTGGCACTTACAGAACCCTGCAGGCCCCTACGGAACCCTACAGGTCCATACAGAACCCCACAGGGCCCTACGGAACTTTACCAGCCACTACGGAACTCTACGGGCCCCTACGGAACCCTACACAACCCTCCGGAAACATATGGCACCCTACAAGCTCCTACCAACCCCTGCGGGCACTTACACAACCCTACAGGTCCCTACGGAAATCTACGGGACTCCACGGGCCCCTAGGGAACCCTACAGATTTCGACGGAACCTTACGAGCCCCTCTGGAACCCTACAGAATACTCCAGGACCCAACAGCACTCTACAAGACCCTTAGCAACACAACGGAACCTCACTAAAACCCTATGGGCTCCTACAGAACACTGCAGGTGCCTACGGAACCCTACAGACCCCTACGGAATACTACCAGCCACTACGGAAACCTATGGCCCCTACGGAACTCTACGGAACCTGACAGAAACACTGTGGGCCCCTACAGGCCCTTGCGGGCACTTGCAGAACTCTGCAGGAACCCACGGAACTTTATGGAACCCTACCAGCCCCTACGGAAGCCTAAAGACCCTTGCAGGCAGTTACGGAACGGTACAGGGCCCTACGGAACTTTACCAGCCACTACGGAACTCTACGGGCCCCTACGGAACCCTGCAGAACCCTCCGGAACCTTACAGAATCCCACAGACTCCTACAGACTCCTGCGGGCACTTACACAACCCTACAGGTCCCTACGGAAATCTACGGGACTCCACGGGCCCCTAGGGAACCCTACAGATCTTGACGGAACCCTACGAGCCCCTCTGGAACCCTACAGAATACTCCAGGACCCGACAGCACTCTACAAGACCCTTAGCGACACAACGGAACCTCACTAAAACCCTATGGGCTCCTACAGAACACTGCAGGCGCCTACGGAACCCTACAGACCCCTACGGAACCCTACAGACACCTGCTGGCACTTACAGAACCCTGCAGGCCCCTACGGAACCCTACAGGTCCATACAGAACCCCACAGGGCCCTACGGAACTTTACCAGCCACTACGGAACTCTACGGGCCCCTACGGAACCCTGCAGAACCCTCCGGAACCTTACAGAATCCCACAGACTCCTGCGGGCACTTACACAACCCTACAGGCCCTTACGGAACACTGCCAGCCCCTATGGAAGGAACCCTACGGGCCCCTACAGAACACTACTGGCTCCTGCGGTACTCTACAGGCCTCTAGGGAACCTACGAAGCTCTACGGAACCCTATGGATCCTTACGGAACAGTACGGGCCCCTTCAGACCTCTGCGGGCGCTTATGGAAACCTACAGGACCCTACGGAACTGTACGAGACTCTACAGGCCCCTACGGAACCGTACGAGACTCTACAGGTCCCTAGGGAACACCACCGGCCCCTACGGAACCCTACACAACCCTCCGGAAACATATGGAACCCTACAAGCTCCTACCAACCCCTGCGGGCACTTACACAACCCTACAGGTCCCTACGGAAATCTACGGGACTCCACGGGCCCCTAGGGAACCCTACAGATCTTGACGGAACCCTACGAGCCCCTCTGGAACCCTACAGAATACTCCAGGACCCGACAGCACTCTACAAGACCCTTAGCGACACAACGGAACCTCACTAAAACCCTATGGGCTCCTACAGAACACTGCAGGTGCCTACGGAACCCTACAGACCCCTACGGAATACTACCAGCCACTACGGAAACCTATGGCCCCTACGGAACCTGACAGAAACACTGTGGGCCCCTACAGGCCCTTGCGGGCACTTGCAGAACTCTGCAGGAACCCACGGAACTTTATGGAACCCTACCAGCCCCTACGGAAGCCTAAAGACCCTTGCAGGCAGTTACGGAACGGTACAGGGCCCTACGGAACCCTACAGACACCTGCTGGCACTTACAGAACCCTGCAGGCCCCTACGGAACCCTACAGGTCCATACAGAACCCCACAGGGCCCTACGGAACTTTACCAGCCACTACGGAACTCTACGGGCCCCTACGGAACCCTACACAACCCTCCGGAAACATATGGCACCCTACAAGCTCCTACCAACCCCTGCGGGCACTTACACAACCCTACAGGTCCCTACGGAAATCTACGGGACTCCACGGGCCCCTAGGGAACCCTACAGATTTCGACGGAACCTTACGAGCCCCTCTGGAACCCTACAGAATACTCCAGGACCCAACAGCACTCTACAAGACCCTTAGCAACACAACGGAACCTCACTAAAACCCTATGGGCTCCTACAGAACACTGCAGGTGCCTACGGAACCCTACAGACCCCTACGGAATACTACCAGCCACTACGGAAACCTATGGCCCCTACGGAACTCTACGGAACCTGACAGAAACACTGTGGGCCCCTACAGGCCCTTGCGGGCACTTGCAGAACTCTGCAGGAACCCACGGAACTTTATGGAACCCTACCAGCCCCTACGGAAGCCTAAAGACCCTTGCAGGCAGTTACGGAACGGTACAGGGCCCTACGGAACTTTACCAGCCACTACGGAACTCTACGGGCCCCTACGGAACCCTGCAGAACCCTCCGGAACCTTACAGAATCCCACAGACTCCTACAGACTCCTGCGGGCACTTACACAACCCTACAGGTCCCTACGGAAATCTACGGGACTCCACGGGCCCCTAGGGAACCCTACAGATCTTGACGGAACCCTACGAGCCCCTCTGGAACCCTACAGAATACTCCAGGACCCGACAGCACTCTACAAGACCCTTAGCGACACAACGGAACCTCACTAAAACCCTATGGGCTCCTACAGAACACTGCAGGTGCCTACGGAACCCTACAGACCCCTACGGAATACTACCAGCCACTACGGAAACCTATGGCCCCTACGGAACCTGACAGAAACACTGTGGGCCCCTACAGGCCCTTGCGGGCACTTGCAGAACTCTGCAGGAACCCACGGAACTTTATGGAACCCTACCAGCCCCTACGGAAGCCTAAAGACCCTTGCAGGCAGTTACGGAACGGTACAGGGCCCTACGGAACCCTACAGACACCTGCTGGCACTTACAGAACCCTGCAGGCCCCTACGGAACCCTACAGGTCCATACAGAACCCCACAGGGCCCTACGGAACTTTACCAGCCACTACGGAACTCTACGGGCCCCTACGGAACCCTACACAACCCTCCGGAAACATATGGCACCCTACAAGCTCCTACCAACCCCTGCGGGCACTTACACAACCCTACAGGTCCCTACGGAAATCTACGGGACTCCACGGGCCCCTAGGGAACCCTACAGATTTCGACGGAACCTTACGAGCCCCTCTGGAACCCTACAGAATACTCCAGGACCCAACAGCACTCTACAAGACCCTTAGCAACACAACGGAACCTCACTAAAACCCTATGGGCTCCTACAGAACACTGCAGGTGCCTACGGAACCCTACAGACCCCTACGGAATACTACCAGCCACTACGGAAACCTATGGCCCCTACGGAACTCTACGGAACCTGACAGAAACACTGTGGGCCCCTACAGGCCCTTGCGGGCACTTGCAGAACTCTGCAGGAACCCACGGAACTTTATGGAACCCTACCAGCCCCTACGGAAGCCTAAAGACCCTTGCAGGCAGTTACGGAACGGTACAGGGCCCTACGGAACTTTACCAGCCACTACGGAACTCTACGGGCCCCTACGGAACCCTGCAGAACCCTCCGGAACCTTACAGAATCCCACAGACTCCTACAGACTCCTGCGGGCACTTACACAACCCTACAGGTCCCTACGGAAATCTACGGGACTCCACGGGCCCCTAGGGAACCCTACAGATCTTGACGGAACCCTACGAGCCCCTCTGGAACCCTACAGAATACTCCAGGACCCGACAGCACTCTACAAGACCCTTAGCGACACAACGGAACCTCACTAAAACCCTATGGGCTCCTACAGAACACTGCAGGCGCCTACGGAACCCTACAGACCCCTACGGAACCCTACAGACACCTGCTGGCACTTACAGAACCCTGCAGGCCCCTACGGAACCCTACAGGTCCATACAGAACCCCACAGGGCCCTACGGAACTTTACCAGCCACTACGGAACTCTACGGGCCCCTACGGAACCCTGCAGAACCCTCCGGAACCTTACAGAATCCCACAGACTCCTGCGGGCACTTACACAACCCTACAGGCCCTTACGGAACACTGCCAGCCCCTATGGAAGGAACCCTACGGGCCCCTACAGAACACTACTGGCTCCTGCGGTACTCTACAGGCCTCTAGGGAACCTACGAAGCTCTACGGAACCCTATGGATCCTTACGGAACAGTACGGGCCCCTTCAGACCTCTGCGGGCGCTTATGGAAACCTACAGGACCCTACGGAACCGTACGAGACTCTACAGGTCCCTTGGGAACATCACCGGCCCCTACGGAACCCTACACAACCCTCCGGAAACATATGGCACCCTACAAGCTCCTACCAACCCCTGCGGGCACTTACACAACCCTACAGGTCCCTAGGTAAATCTACGGGACTCCACGGGCCCCTAGGGAACCCTACAGATCTTGACGGAACCCTACGAGCCCCTCTGGAACCCTACAGAATACTCCAGGACCCGACAGCACTCTACAAGACCCTTAGCAACACAACGGAACCTCACTAAAACCCTATGGGCTCCTACAGAACACTGCAGGTGCCTACGGAACCCTACAGACCCCTACGGAATACTACCAGCCACTACGGAAACCTATGGCCCCTACGGAACTCTACGGAACCTGACAGAAACACTGTGGGCCCCTAGAGGCCCTTGCGGGCACTTGCAGAACTCTGCAGGAACCCACGGAACTTTATGGAACCCTACCAGCCCCTACGGAAGCCTAAAGACCCTTGCAGGCAGTTACGGAACGGTACAGGGCCCTACGGAACCCTACAGACACCTGCTGGCACTTACAGAACCCTGCAGGCCCCTACGGAACCCTACAGGTCCATACAGAACCCCACAGGGCCCTACGGAACTTTACCAGCCACTACGGAACTCTACGGGCCCCTACGGAACCCTGCAGAACCCTCCGGAACCTTACAGAATCCCACAGACTCCTGCGGGCACTTACACAACCCTACAGGCCCTTACGGAACACTGCCAGCCCCTATGGAAGGAACCCTACGGGCCCCTACAGAACACTACTGGCTCCTGCGGTACTCTACAGGCCTCTAAGGAACCTACGAAGCTCTACGGAGCCCTATGGATCCTTACGGAACAGTACGGGCCCCTTCAGACCTCTGCGGGCGCTTATGGAAACCTACAGGACCCTACGGAACTGTACGAGACTCTACAGGCCCCTACGGAACCGTACGAGACTCTACAGGTCCCTTGGGAACATCACCGGCCCCTACGGAACCCTACACAACCCTCCGGAAACATATGGCACGCTACAAGCTCCTACCAACCCCTGCGGGCACTTACACAGCCCTACAGGTCCCTACGGAAATCTACGGGACTCCACGGGCCCCTAGGGAACCCTACAGATTTCGACGGAACCTTACGAGCCCCTCTGGAACCCTACAGAATACTCCAGGACCCGACAGCACTCTACAAGACCCTTAGCAACACAACGGAACCTCACTAAAACCCTATGGGCCCCTACAGAACACTGCAGGTGCCTACGGAACCCTACAGACCCCTACGGAATACTACCAGCTACTACGGAAACCTATGGCCCCTACGGAACTCTACGGAACCTGACAGAAACACTGTGGGCCCCTACAGGCCCTTGCGGGCACTTGCAGAACTCTGCAGGAACCCACGGAACTTTATGGAACCCTACCAGCCCCTACGGAAGCCTAAAGACCCTTGCAGGCAGTTACGGAACGGTACAGGGCCCTACGGAACTTTACCAGCCACTACGGAACTCTACGGGCCCCTACGGAACCCTGCAGAACCCTCCGGAACCTTACAGAATCCCACAGACTCCTACAGACTCCTGCGGGCACTTACACAGCCCTACAGGTCCCTACGGAAATCTACGGGACTCCACGGGCCCCTAGGGAACCCTACAGATCTTGACGGAACCCTACGAGCCCCTCTGGAACCCTACAGAATACTCCAGGACCCGACAGCACTCTACAAGACCCTTAGCGACACAACGGAACCTCACTAAAACCCTATGGGCTCCTACAGAACACTGCAGGTGCCTACGGAACCCTACAGACCCCTACGGAATACTACCAGCCACTACGGAAACCTATGGCCCCTACGGAACCTGACAGAAACACTGTGGGCCCCTACAGGCCCTTGCGGGCACTTGCAGAACTCTGCAGGAACCCACGGAACTTTATGGAACCCTACCAGCCCCTACGGAAGCCTAAAGACCCTTGCAGGCAGTTACGGAAAACCACAGGCCCCTACGGAACCCTACAGACACCTGCTGGCACTTTCAGAACCCTGCAGGCCCCTACGGAACCCTACAGGTCCATACAGAACCCCACAGGGCCCTACGGAACTTTACCAGCCACTACGGAACTCTACGGGCCCCTACGGAACCCTGCAGAACCCTCCGGAACCTTACAGAATCCCACAGACTCCTGCGGGCACTTACACAACCCTAACAGGCCCTTACGGAACACTGCCAGCCCCTATGGAAGGAACCCTACGGGCCCCTACAGAACACTACTGGCTCCTGCGGTACTCTACAGGCCTCTAAGGAACCTACGAAGCTCTACGGAGCCCTATGGATCCTTACGGAACAGTACGGGCCCCTTCAGACCTCTGTGGGCGCTTATGGAAACCTACAGGACCCTACGGAACTGTACGAGACTCTACAGGCCCCTACGGAACCGTACGAGACTCTACAGGTCCCTTGGGAACATCACCGGCCCCTACGGAACCCTACACAACCCTCCGGAAACATATGGCACCCTACAAGCTCCTACCAACCCCTGCGGGCACTTACACAACCCTACAGGACCCTACGGAACTGTACGAGACTCTACTGGCCCCTACGGAACCGTACGAGACTCTACAGGTCCCTAGGGAACACCACCGGCCCCTACGGAACCCTACACAACCCTCCGGAAACATATGGAACCCTACAAGCTCCTACCAACCCCTGCGGGCACTTACACAACCCTACAGGTCCCTACGGAAATCTACGGGACTCCACGGGCCCCTAGGGAACCCTACAGATCTTGACGGAACCCTACGAGCCCCTCTGGAACCCTACAGAATACTCCAGGACCCGACAGCACTCTACAAGACCCTTAGCGACACAACGGAACCTCACTAAAACCCTATGGGCTCCTACGAAACACTGCAGGTGCCTACGGAACCCTACAGACCCCTACGGAATACTACCAGCCACTATGGAAACCTATGGCCCCTACGGAACCTGACAGAAACACTGTGGGCCCCTACAGGCCCTTGCGGGCACTTGCAGAACTCTGCAAGAACCCACGGAACTTTATGGAACCCTACCAGCCCCTACGGAAGCCTAAAGACCCTTGCAGGCAGTTACGGAACGGTACAGGGCCCTACGGAACCCTACAGACACCTGCTGGCACTTACAGAACCCTGCAGGCCCCTACGGAACCCTACAGGTCCATACAGAACCCCACAGGGCCCTACGGAACTTTACCAGCCACTACGGAACTCTACGGGCCCCTACGGAACCCTACACAACCCTCCGGAAACATATGGCACCCTACAAGCTCCTACCAACCCCTGCGGGCACTTACACAACCCTACAGGTCCCTACGGAAATCTACGGGACTCCACGGGCCCCTAGGGAACCCTACAGATTTCGACGGAACCTTACGAGCCCCTCTGGAACCCTACAGAATACTCCAGGACCCAACAGCACTCTACAAGACCCTTAGCAACACAACGGAACCTCACTAAAACCCTATGGGCTCCTACAGAACACTGCAGGTGCCTACGGAACCCTACAGACCCCTACGGAATACTACCAGCCACTACGGAAACCTATGGCCCCTACGGAACTCTACGGAACCTGACAGAAACACTGTGGGCCCCTACAGGCCCTTGCGGGCACTTGCAGAACTCTGCAGGAACCCACGGAACTTTATGGAACCCTACCAGCCCCTACGGAAGCCTAAAGACCCTTGCAGGCAGTTACGGAACGGTACAGGGCCCTACGGAACTTTACCAGCCACTACGGAACTCTACGGGCCCCTACGGAACCCTGCAGAACCCTCCGGAACCTTACAGAATCCCACAGACTCCTACAGACTCCTGCGGGCACTTACACAACCCTACAGGTCCCTACGGAAATCTACGGGACTCCACGGGCCCCTAGGGAACCCTACAGATCTTGACGGAACCCTACGAGCCCCTCTGGAACCCTACAGAATACTCCAGGACCCGACAGCACTCTACAAGACCCTTAGCGACACAACGGAACCTCACTAAAACCCTATGGGCTCCTACAGAACACTGCAGGTGCCTACGGAACCCTACAGACCCCTACGGAATACTACCAGCCACTACGGAAACCTATGGCCCCTACGGAACCTGACAGAAACACTGTGGGCCCCTACAGGCCCTTGCGGGCACTTGCAGAACTCTGCAGGAACCCACGGAACTTTATGGAACCCTACCAGCCCCTACGGAAGCCTAAAGACCCTTGCAGGCAGTTACGGAAAACCACAGGCCCCTACGGAACCCTACAGATACCTGCTGGCACTTTCAGAACCCTGCAGGCCCCTACGGAACCCTACAGGTCCATACAGAACCCCACAGGGCCCTACGGAACTTTACCAGCCACTACGGAACTCTACGGGCCCCTACGGAACCCTGCAGAACCCTCCGGAACCTTACAGAATCCCACAGACTCCTGCGGGCACTTACACAACCCTAACAGGCCCTTACGGAACACTGCCAGCCCCTATGGAAGGAACCCTACGGGCCCCTACAGAACACTACTGGCTCCTGCGGTACTCTACAGGCCTCTAAGGAACCTACGAAGCTCTACGGAGCCCTATGGATCCTTACGGAACAGTACGGGCCCCTTCAGACCTCTGCGGGCGCTTATGGAAACCTACAGGACCCTACGGAACTGTACGAGACTCTACAGGCCCCTACGGAACCGTACGAGACTCTACAGGTCCCTTGGGAACATCACCGGCCCCTACGGAACCCTACACAACCCTCCGGAAACATATGGCACCCTACAAGCTCCTACCAACCCCTGCGGGCACTTACACAACCCTACAGGACCCTACGGAACTGTACGAGACTCTACTGGCCCCTACGGAACCGTACGAGACTCTACAGGTCCCTAGGGAACACCACCGGCCCCTACGGAACCCTACACAACCCTCCGGAAACATATGGAACCCTACAAGCTCCTACCAACCCCTGCGGGCACTTACACAACCCTACAGGTCCCTACGGAAATCTACGGGACTCCACGGGCCCCTAGGGAACCCTACAGATCTTGACGGAACCCTACGAGCCCCTCTGGAACCCTACAGAATACTCCAGGACCCGACAGCACTCTACAAGACCCTTAGCGACACAACGGAACCTCACTAAAACCCTATGGGCTCCTACGAAACACTGCAGGTGCCTACGGAACCCTACAGACCCCTACGGAATACTACCAGCCACTATGGAAACCTATGGCCCCTACGGAACCTGACAGAAACACTGTGGGCCCCTACAGGCCCTTGCGGGCACTTGCAGAACTCTGCAAGAACCCACGGAACTTTATGGAACCCTACCAGCCCCTACGGAAGCCTAAAGACCCTTGCAGGCAGTTACGGAACGGTACAGGGCCCTACGGAACCCTACAGACACCTGCTGGCACTTACAGAACCCTGCAGGCCCCTACGGAACCCTACAGGTCCATACAGAACCCCACAGGGCCCTACGGAACTTTACCAGCCACTACGGAACTCTACGGGCCCCTACGGAACCCTACACAACCCTCCGGAAACATATGGCACCCTACAAGCTCCTACCAACCCCTGCGGGCACTTACACAACCCTACAGGTCCCTACGGAAATCTACGGGACTCCACGGGCCCCTAGGGAACCCTACAGATTTCGACGGAACCTTACGAGCCCCTCTGGAACCCTACAGAATACTCCAGGACCCAACAGCACTCTACAAGACCCTTAGCAACACAACGGAACCTCACTAAAACCCTATGGGCTCCTACAGAACACTGCAGGTGCCTACGGAACCCTACAGACCCCTACGGAATACTACCAGCCACTACGGAAACCTATGGCCCCTACGGAACTCTACGGAACCTGACAGAAACACTGTGGGCCCCTACAGGCCCTTGCGGGCACTTGCAGAACTCTGCAGGAACCCACGGAACTTTATGGAACCCTACCAGCCCCTACGGAAGCCTAAAGACCCTTGCAGGCAGTTACGGAACGGTACAGGGCCCTACGGAACTTTACCAGCCACTACGGAACTCTACGGGCCCCTACGGAACCCTGCAGAACCCTCCGGAACCTTACAGAATCCCACAGACTCCTACAGACTCCTGCGGGCACTTACACAACCCTACAGGTCCCTACGGAAATCTACGGGACTCCACGGGCCCCTAGGGAACCCTACAGATCTTGACGGAACCCTACGAGCCCCTCTGGAACCCTACAGAATACTCCAGGACCCGACAGCACTCTACAAGACCCTTAGCGACACAACGGAACCTCACTAAAACCCTATGGGCTCCTACAGAACACTGCAGGCGCCTACGGAACCCTACAGACCCCTACGGAACCCTACAGACACCTGCTGGCACTTACAGAACCCTGCAGGCCCCTACGGAACCCTACAGGTCCATACAGAACCCCACAGGGCCCTACGGAACTTTACCAGCCACTACGGAACTCTACGGGCCCCTACGGAACCCTGCACAACCCTCCGGAACCTTACAGAATCCCACAGACTCCTGCGGGCACTTACACAACCCTACAGGCCCTTACGGAACACTGCCAGCCCCTATGGAAGGAACCCTACGGGCCCCTACAGAACACTACTGGCTCCTGCGGTACTCTACAGGCCTCTAGGGAACCTACGAAGCTCTACGGAACCCTATGGATCCTTACGGAACAGTACGGGCCCCTTCAGACCTCTGCGGGCGCTTATGGAAACCTACAGGACCCTACGGAACCGTACGAGACTCTACAGGTCCCTTGGGAACATCACCGGCCCCTACGGAACCCTACACAACCCTCCGGAAACATATGGCACCCTACAAGCTCCTACCAACCCCTGCGGGCACTTACACAACCCTACAGGTCCCTACGGAAATCTACGGGACTCCACGGGCCCCTAGGGAACCCTACAGATCTTGACGGAACCCTACGAGCCCCTCTGGAACCCTACAGAATACTCCAGGACCCGACAGCACTCTACAAGACCCTTAGCAACACAACGGAACCTCACTAAAACCCTATGGGCTCCTACAGAACACTGCAGGTGCCTACGGAACCCTACAGACCCCTACGGAATACTACCAGCCACTACGGAAACCTATGGCCCCTACGGAACTCTACGGAACCTGACAGAAACACTGTGGGCCCCTACAGGCCCTTGCGGGCACTTGCAGAACTCTGCAGGAACCCACGGAACTTTATGGAACCCTACCAGCCCCTACGGAAGCCTAAAGACCCTTGCAGGCAGTTACGGAACGGTACAGGGCCCTACGGAACCCTACAGACACCTGCTGGCACTTACAGAACCCTGCAGGCCCCTACGGAACCCTACAGGTCCATACAGAACCCCACAGGGCCCTACGGAACTTTACCAGCCACTACGGAACTCTACGGGCCCCTACGGAACCCTGCAGAACCCTCCGGAACCTTACAGAATCCCACAGACTCCTGCGGGCACTTACACAACCCTACAGGCCCTTACGGAACACTGCCAGCCCCTATGGAAGGAACCCTACGGGCCCCTACAGAACACTACTGGCTCCTGCGGTACTCTACAGGCCTCTAAGGAACCTACGAAGCTCTACGGAGCCCTATGGATCCTTACGGAACAGTACGGGCCCCTTCAGACCTCTGCGGGCGCTTATGGAAACCTACAGGACCCTACGGAACTGTACGAGACTCTACAGGCCCCTACGGAACCGTACGAGACTCTACAGGTCCCTTGGGAACATCACCGGCCCCTACGGAACCCTACACAACCCTCCGGAAACATATGGCACGCTACAAGCTCCTACCAACCCCTGCGGGCACTTACACAGCCCTACAGGTCCCTACGGAAATCTACGGGACTCCACGGGCCCCTAGGGAACCCTACAGATTTCGACGGAACCTTACGAGCCCCTCTGGAACCCTACAGAATACTCCAGGACCCGACAGCACTCTACAAGACCCTTAGCAACACAACGGAACCTCACTAAAACCCTATGGGCCCCTACAGAACACTGCAGGTGCCTACGGAACCCTACAGACCCCTACGGAATACTACCAGCTACTACGGAAACCTATGGCCCCTACGGAACTCTACGGAACCTGACAGAAACACTGTGGGCCCCTACAGGCCCTTGCGGGCACTTGCAGAACTCTGCAGGAACCCACGGAACTTTATGGAACCCTACCAGCCCCTACGGAAGCCTAAAGACCCTTGCAGGCAGTTACGGAACGGTACAGGGCCCTACGGAACTTTACCAGCCACTACGGAACTCTACGCGCGCCTACGGAACCCTGCAGAACCCTCCGGAACCTTACAGAATCCCACAGACTCCTACAGACTCCTGCGGGCACTTACACAGCCCTACAGGTCCCTACGGAAATCTACGGGACTCCACGGGCCCCTAGGGAACCCTACAGATCTTGACGGAACCCTACGAGCCCCTCTGGAACCCTACAGAATACTCCAGGACCCGACAGCACTCTACAAGACCCTTAGCGACACAACGGAACCTCACTAAAACCCTATGGGCTCCTACAGAACACTGCAGGTGCCTACGGAACCCTACAGACCCCTACGGAATACTACCAGCCACTACGGAAACCTATGGCCCCTACGGAACCTGACAGAAACACTGTGGGCCCCTACAGGCCCTTGCGGGCACTTGCAGAACTCTGCAGGAACCCACGGAACTTTATGGAACCCTACCAGCCCCTACGGAAGCCTAAAGACCCTTGCAGGCAGTTACGGAAAACCACAGGCCCCTACGGAACCCTACAGACACCTGCTGGCACTTTCAGAACCCTGCAGGCCCCTACGGAACCCTACAGGTCCATACAGAACCCCACAGGGCCCTACGGAACTTTACCAGCCACTACGGAACTCTACGGGCCCCTACGGAACCCTGCAGAACCCTCCGGAACCTTACAGAATCCCACAGACTCCTGCGGGCACTTACACAACCCTAACAGGCCCTTACGGAACACTGCCAGCCCCTATGGAAGGAACCCTACGGGCCCCTACAGAACACTACTGGCTCCTGCGGTACTCTACAGGCCTCTAAGGAACCTACGAAGCTCTACGGAGCCCTATGGATCCTTACGGAACAGTACGGGCCCCTTCAGACCTCTGCGGGCGCTTATGGAAACCTACAGGACCCTACGGAACTGTACGAGACTCTACAGGCCCCTACGGAACCGTACGAGACTCTACAGGTCCCTTGGGAACATCACCGGCCCCTACGGAACCCTACACAACCCTCCGGAAACATATGGCACCCTACAAGCTCCTACCAACCCCTGCGGGCACTTACACAACCCTACAGGTCCCTACGGAAATCTACGGGACTCTACGGGCCCCTAGGGAACCCTACAGATCTTGACGGAACCCTACGAGCCCCTCTGGAACCCTACAGAATACTCCAGGACCCGACAGCACTCTACAAGACCCTTAGCGACACAACGGAACCTCACTAAAACCCTATGGGCTCCTACAGAACACTGCAGGTGCCTACGGAACCCTACAGACCCCTACGGAATACTACCAGCCACTACGGAAACCTATGGCCCCTACGGAACCTGACAGAAACACTGTGGGCCCCTACAGGCCCTTGCGGGCACTTGCAGAACTCTGCAAGAACCCACGGAACTTTATGGAACCCTACCAGCCCCTACGGAAGCCTAAAGACCCTTGCAGGCAGTTACGGAACGGTACAGGGCCCTACGGAACCCTACAGACACCTGCTGGCACTTACAGAACCCTGCAGGCCCCTACGGAACCCTACAGGTCCATACAGAACCCCACAGGGCCCTACGGAACTTTACCAGCCACTACGGAACTCTACGGGCCCCTACGGAACCCTACACAACCCTCCGGAAACATATGGCACCCTACAAGCTCCTACCAACCCCTGCGGGCACTTACACAACCCTACAGGTCCCTACGGAAATCTACGGGACTCCACGGGCCCCTAGGGAACCCTACAGATCTTGACGGAACCCTACGAGCCCCTCTGGAACCCTACAGAATACTCCAGGACCCAACAGCACTCTACAAGACCCTTAGCAACACAACGGAACCTCACTAAAACCCTATGGGCTCCTACAGAACACTGCAGGTGCCTACGGAACCCTACAGACCCCTACGGAATACTACCAGCCACTACGGAAACCTATGGCCCCTACGGAACTCTACGGAACCTGACAGAAACACTGTGGGCCCCTACAGGCCCTTGCGGGCACTTGCAGAACTCTGCAGGAACCCACGGAACTTTATGGAACCCTACCAGCCCCTACGGAAGCCTAAAGACCCTTGCAGGCAGTTACGGAACGGTACAGGGCCCTACGGAACCCTACAGACACCTGCTGGCACTTACAGAACCCTGCAGGCCCCTACGGAACCCTACAGGTCCATACAGAACCCCACAGGGCCCTACGGAACTTTACCAGCCACTACGGAACTCTACGGGCCCCTACGGAACCCTGCAGAACCCTCCGGAACCTTACAGAATCCCACAGACTCCTGCGGGCACTTACACAACCCTACAGGCCCTTACGGAACACTGCCAGCCCCTATGGAAGGAACCCTACGGGCCCCTACAGAACACTACTGGCTCCTGCGGTACTCTACAGGCCTCTAGGGAACCTACGAAGCTCTACGGAGCCCTATGGATCCTTACGGAACAGTACGGGCCCCTTCAGACCTCTGCGGGCGCTTATGGAAACCTACAGGACCCTACGGAACTGTACGAGACTCTACAGGCCCCTACGGAACCGTACGAGACTCTACAGGTCCCTTGGGAACATCACCGGCCCCTACGGAACCCTACACAACCCTCCGGAAACATATGGAACCCTACAAGCTCCTACCAACCCCTGCGGGCACTTACACAGCCCTACAGGTCCCTACGGAAATCTACGGGACTCCACGGGCCCCTAGGGAACCCTACAGATTTCGACGGAACCTTACGAGCCCCTCTGGAACCCTACAGAATACTCCAGGACCCAACAGCACTCTACAAGACCCTTAGCAACACAACGGAACCTCACTAAAACCCTATGGGCTCCTACAGAACACTGCAGGTGCCTACGGAACCCTACAGACCCCTACGGAATACTACCAGCCACTACGGAAACCTATGGCCCCTACGGAACTCTACGGAACCTGACAGAAACACTGTGGGCCCCTACAGGCCCTTGCGGGCACTTGCAGAACTCTGCAGGAACCCACGGAACTTTATGGAACCCTACCAGCCCCTACGGAAGCCTAAAGACCCTTGCAGGCAGTTACGGAACGGTACAGGGCCCTACGGAACTTTACCAGCCACTACGGAACTCTACGGGCCCCTACGGAACCCTGCAGAACCCTCCGGAACCTTACAGAATCCCACAGACTCCTACAGACTCCTGCGGGCACTTACACAGCCCTACAGGTCCCTACGGAAATCTACGGGACTCCACGGGCCCCTAGGGAACCCTACAGATCTTGACGGAACCCTACGAGCCCCTCTGGAACCCTACAGAATACTCCAGGACCCGACAGCACTCTACAAGACCCTTAGCGACACAACGGAACCTCACTAAAACCCTATGGGCTCCTACAGAACACTGCAGGTGCCTACGGAACCCTACAGACCCCTACGGAATACTACCAGCCACTACGGAAACCTATGGCCCCTACGGAACCTGACAGAAACACTGTGGGCCCCTACAGGCCCTTGCGGGCACTTGCAGAACTCTGCAGGAACCCACGGAACTTTATGGAACCCTACCAGCCCCTACGGAAGCCTAAAGACTGTTGCAGGCAGTTACGGAAAACCACAGGCCCCTACGGAACCCTACAGACACCTGCTGGCACTTTCAGAACCCTGCAGGCCCCTACGGAACCCTACAGGTCCATACAGAACCCCACAGGGCCCTACGGAACTTTACCAGCCACTACGGAACTCTACGGGCCCCTACGGAACCCTGCAGAACCCTCCGGAACCTTACAGAATCCCACAGACTCCTGCGGGCACTTACACAACCCTAACAGGCCCTTACGGAACACTGCCAGCCCCTATGGAAGGAACCCTACGGGCCCCTACAGAACACTACTGGCTCCTGCGGTACTCTACAGGCCTCTAAGGAACCTACGAAGCTCTACGGAGCCCTATGGATCCTTACGGAACAGTACGGGCCCCTTCAGACCTCTGCGGGCGCTTATGGAAACCTACAGGACCCTACGGAACTGTACGAGACTCTACAGGCCCCTACGGAACCGTACGAGACTCTACAGGTCCCTTGGGAACATCACCGGCCCCTACGGAACCCTACACAACCCTCCGGAAACATATGGCACCCTACAAGCTCCTACCAACCCCTGCGGGCACTTACACAACCCTACAGGACCCTACGGAACTGTACGAGACTCTACTGGCCCCTACGGAACCGTACGAGACTCTACAGGTCCCTAGGGAACACCACCGGCCCCTACGGAACCCTACACAACCCTCCGGAAACATATGGAACCCTACAAGCTCCTACCAACCCCTGCGGGCACTTACACAACCCTACAGGTCCCTACGGAAATCTACGGGACTCCACGGGCCCCTAGGGAACCCTACAGATCTTGACGGAACCCTACGAGCCCCTCTGGAACCCTACAGAATACTCCAGGACCCGACAGCACTCTACAAGACCCTTAGCGACACAACGGAACCTCACTAAAACCCTATGGGCTCCTACGAAACACTGCAGGTGCCTACGGAACCCTACAGACCCCTACGGAATACTACCAGCCACTATGGAAACCTATGGCCCCTACGGAACCTGACAGAAACACTGTGGGCCCCTACAGGCCCTTGCGGGCACTTGCAGAACTCTGCAAGAACCCACGGAACTTTATGGAACCCTACCAGCCCCTACGGAAGCCTAAAGACCCTTGCAGGCAGTTACGGAACGGTACAGGGCCCTACGGAACCCTACAGACACCTGCTGGCACTTACAGAACCCTGCAGGCCCCTACGGAACCCTACAGGTCCATACAGAACCCCACAGGGCCCTACGGAACTTTACCAGCCACTACGGAACTCTACGGGCCCCTACGGAACCCTACACAACCCTCCGGAAACATATGGCACCCTACAAGCTCCTACCAACCCCTGCGGGCACTTACACAACCCTACAGGTCCCTACGGAAATCTACGGGACTCCACGGGCCCCTAGGGAACCCTACAGATTTCGACGGAACCTTACGAGCCCCTCTGGAACCCTACAGAATACTCCAGGACCCAACAGCACTCTACAAGACCCTTAGCAACACAACGGAACCTCACTAAAACCCTATGGGCTCCTACAGAACACTGCAGGTGCCTACGGAACCCTACAGACCCCTACGGAATACTACCAGCCACTACGGAAACCTATGGCCCCTACGGAACTCTACGGAACCTGACAGAAACACTGTGGGCCCCTACAGGCCCTTGCGGGCACTTGCAGAACTCTGCAGGAACCCACGGAACTTTATGGAACCCTACCAGCCCCTACGGAAGCCTAAAGACCCTTGCAGGCAGTTACGGAACGGTACAGGGCCCTACGGAACTTTACCAGCCACTACGGAACTCTACGGGCCCCTACGGAACCCTGCAGAACCCTCCGGAACCTTACAGAATCCCACAGACTCCTGCGGGCACTTACACAACCCTACAGGTCCCTACGGAAATCTACGGGACTCCACGGGCCCCTAGGGAACCCTACAGATCTTGACGGAACCCTACGAGCCCCTCTGGAACCCTACAGAATACTCCAGGACCCGACGGCACTCTACAAGACCCTTAGCGACACAACGGAACCTCACTAAAACCCTATGGGCTCCTACAGAACACTGCAGGCGCCTACGGAACCCTACAGACCGCTACGGAACCCTACAGACACCTGCTGGCACTTTCAGAACCCTGCAGGCCCCTACGGAACCCTACAGGTCCATACAGAACCCCACAGGGCCCTACGGAACTTTACCAGCCACTACGGAACTCTACGGGCCCCTACGGAACCCTGCAGAACCCTCCGGAACCTTACAGAATCCCACAGACTCCTGCGGGCACTTACACAACCCTACAGGCCCTTACGGAACACTGCCAGCCCCTATGGAAGGAACCCTACGGGCCCCTACAGAACACTACTGGCTCCTGCGGTACTCTACAGGCCTCTAGGGAACCTACGAAGCTCTACGGAGCCCTATGGATCCTTACGGAACAGTACGGGCCCCTTCAGACCTCTGCGGGCGCTTATGGAAACCTACAGGACCCTACGGAACTGTACGAGACTCTACAGGCCCCTACGGAACCGTACGAGACTCTACAGGTCCCTTGGGAACATCACCGGCCCCTACGGAACCCTACACAACCCTCCGGAAACATATGGAACCCTACAAGCTCCTACCAACCCCTGCGGGCACTTACACAGCCCTACAGGTCCCTACGGAAATCTACGGGACTCCACGGGCCCCTAGGGAACCCTACAGATTTCGACGGAACCTTACGAGCCCCTCTGGAACCCTACAGAATACTCCAGGACCCAACAGCACTCTACAAGACCCTTAGCAACACAACGGAACCTCACTAAAACCCTATGGGCTCCTACAGAACACTGCAGGTGCCTACGGAACCCTACAGACCCCTACGGAATACTACCAGCCACTACGGAAACCTATGGCCCCTACGGAACTCTACGGAACCTGACAGAAACACTGTGGGCCCCTACAGGCCCTTGCGGGCACTTGCAGAACTCTGCAGGAACCCACGGAACTTTATGGAACCCTACCAGCCCCTACGGAAGCCTAAAGACCCTTGCAGGCAGTTACGGAACGGTACAGGGCCCTACGGAACTTTACCAGCCACTACGGAACTCTACGGGCCCCTACGGAACCCTGCAGAACCCTCCGGAACCTTACAGAATCCCACAGACTCCTACAGACTCCTGCGGGCACTTACACAGCCCTACAGGTCCCTACGGAAATCTACGGGACTCCACGGGCCCCTAGGGAACCCTACAGATCTTGACGGAACCCTACGAGCCCCTCTGGAACCCTACAGAATACTCCAGGACCCGACAGCACTCTACAAGACCCTTAGCGACACAACGGAACCTCACTAAAACCCTATGGGCTCCTACAGAACACTGCAGGTGCCTACGGAACCCTACAGACCCCTACGGAATACTACCAGCCACTACGGAAACCTATGGCCCCTACGGAACCTGACAGAAACACTGTGGGCCCCTACAGGCCCTTGCGGGCACTTGCAGAACTCTGCAGGAACCCACGGAACTTTATGGAACCCTACCAGCCCCTACGGAAGCCTAAAGACTGTTGCAGGCAGTTACGGAAAACCACAGGCCCCTACGGAACCCTACAGACACCTGCTGGCACTTTCAGAACCCTGCAGGCCCCTACGGAACCCTACAGGTCCATACAGAACCCCACAGGGCCCTACGGAACTTTACCAGCCACTACGGAACTCTACGGGCCCCTACGGAACCCTGCAGAACCCTCCGGAACCTTACAGAATCCCACAGACTCCTGCGGGCACTTACACAACCCTAACAGGCCCTTACGGAACACTGCCAGCCCCTATGGAAGGAACCCTACGGGCCCCTACAGAACACTACTGGCTCCTGCGGTACTCTACAGGCCTCTAAGGAACCTACGAAGCTCTACGGAGCCCTATGGATCCTTACGGAACAGTACGGGCCCCTTCAGACCTCTGCGGGCGCTTATGGAAACCTACAGGACCCTACGGAACTGTACGAGACTCTACAGGCCCCTACGGAACCGTACGAGACTCTACAGGTCCCTTGGGAACATCACCGGCCCCTACGGAACCCTACACAACCCTCCGGAAACATATGGCACCCTACAAGCTCCTACCAACCCCTGCGGGCACTTACACAACCCTACAGGACCCTACGGAACTGTACGAGACTCTACTGGCCCCTACGGAACCGTACGAGACTCTACAGGTCCCTAGGGAACACCACCGGCCCCTACGGAACCCTACACAACCCTCCGGAAACATATGGAACCCTACAAGCTCCTACCAACCCCTGCGGGCACTTACACAACCCTACAGGTCCCTACGGAAATCTACGGGACTCCACGGGCCCCTAGGGAACCCTACAGATCTTGACGGAACCCTACGAGCCCCTCTGGAACCCTACAGAATACTCCAGGACCCGACAGCACTCTACAAGACCCTTAGCGACACAACGGAACCTCACTAAAACCCTATGGGCTCCTACGAAACACTGCAGGTGCCTACGGAACCCTACAGACCCCTACGGAATACTACCAGCCACTATGGAAACCTATGGCCCCTACGGAACCTGACAGAAACACTGTGGGCCCCTACAGGCCCTTGCGGGCACTTGCAGAACTCTGCAAGAACCCACGGAACTTTATGGAACCCTACCAGCCCCTACGGAAGCCTAAAGACCCTTGCAGGCAGTTACGGAACGGTACAGGGCCCTACGGAACCCTACAGACACCTGCTGGCACTTACAGAACCCTGCAGGCCCCTACGGAACCCTACAGGTCCATACAGAACCCCACAGGGCCCTACGGAACTTTACCAGCCACTACGGAACTCTACGGGCCCCTACGGAACCCTACACAACCCTCCGGAAACATATGGCACCCTACAAGCTCCTACCAACCCCTGCGGGCACTTACACAACCCTACAGGTCCCTACGGAAATCTACGGGACTCCACGGGCCCCTAGGGAACCCTACAGATTTCGACGGAACCTTACGAGCCCCTCTGGAACCCTACAGAATACTCCAGGACCCAACAGCACTCTACAAGACCCTTAGCAACACAACGGAACCTCACTAAAACCCTATGGGCTCCTACAGAACACTGCAGGTGCCTACGGAACCCTACAGACCCCTACGGAATACTACCAGCCACTACGGAAACCTATGGCCCCTACGGAACTCTACGGAACCTGACAGAAACACTGTGGGCCCCTACAGGCCCTTGCGGGCACTTGCAGAACTCTGCAGGAACCCACGGAACTTTATGGAACCCTACCAGCCCCTACGGAAGCCTAAAGACCCTTGCAGGCAGTTACGGAACGGTACAGGGCCCTACGGAACTTTACCAGCCACTACGGAACTCTACGGGCCCCTACGGAACCCTGCAGAACCCTCCGGAACCTTACAGAATCCCACAGACTCCTGCGGGCACTTACACAACCCTACAGGTCCCTACGGAAATCTACGGGACTCCACGGGCCCCTAGGGAACCCTACAGATCTTGACGGAACCCTACGAGCCCCTCTGGAACCCTACAGAATACTCCAGGACCCGACGGCACTCTACAAGACCCTTAGCGACACAACGGAACCTCACTAAAACCCTATGGGCTCCTACAGAACACTGGAAATCTACGGGACTCCACGGGCCCCTAGGGAACCCTACAGATTTCGACGGAACCTTACGAGCCCCTCTGGAACCCTACAGAATACCCCAGGACCCGACAGCACTCTACAAGACCCTTAGCAACACAACGGAACCTCACTAAAACCCTATCGGGCTCCTACAGAACACTGCAGGAGCCCTCCGGAACCTACAGAACCCTACGAATCCTACAGCACTTACGGACAACCCTACTGGCCCTTACGGAACACTGCCAGCCCCTATGGAAGGAACCCTACGGGCCCCTACAGAACACTACTGGCTCCTGCGGTACTCTACAGGCCTCTAGGGAACCTACGAAGCTCTACGGAGCCCTATGGATCCTTACGGAACAGTACGGGCCCCTTCAGACCTCTGCGGGCGCTTATGGAAACCTACAGGACCCTACGGAACTGTACGAGACTCTACAGGCCCCTACGGAACCGTACGAGACTCTACAGGTCCCTTGGGAACATCACCGGCCCCTACGGAACCCTACACAACCCTCCGGAAACATATGGAACCCTACAAGCTCCTACCAACCCCTGCGGGCACTTACACAGCCCTACAGGTCCCTACGGAAATCTACGGGACTCCACGGGCCCCTAGGGAACCCTACAGATTTCGACGGAACCTTACGAGCCCCTCTGGAACCCTACAGAATACTCCAGGACCCAACAGCACTCTACAAGACCCTTAGCAACACAACGGAACCTCACTAAAACCCTATGGGCTCCTACAGAACACTGCAGGTGCCTACGGAACCCTACAGACCCCTACGGAATACTACCAGCCACTACGGAAACCTATGGCCCCTACGGAACTCTACGGAACCTGACAGAAACACTGTGGGCCCCTACAGGCCCTTGCGGGCACTTGCAGAACTCTGCAGGAACCCACGGAACTTTATGGAACCCTACCAGCCCCTACGGAAGCCTAAAGACCCTTGCAGGCAGTTACGGAACGGTACAGGGCCCTACGGAACTTTACCAGCCACTACGGAACTCTACGGGCCCCTACGGAACCCTGCAGAACCCTCCGGAACCTTACAGAATCCCACAGACTCCTACAGACTCCTGCGGGCACTTACACAACCCTACAGGTCCCTACGGAAATCTACGGGACTCCACGGGCCCCTAGGGAACCCTACAGATCTTGACGGAACCCTACGAGCCCCTCTGGAACCCTACAGAATACTCCAGGACCCGACAGCACTCTACAAGACCCTTAGCGACACAACGGAACCTCACTAAAACCCTATGGGCTCCTACAGAACACTGCAGGCGCCTACGGAACCCTACAGACCGCTACGGAACCCTACAGACACCTGCTGGCACTTACAGAACCCTGCAGGCCCCTACGGAACCCTACAGGTCCATACAGAACCCCACAGGGCCCTACGGAACTTTACCAGCCACTACGGAACTCTACGGGCCCCTACGGAACCCTGCAGAACCCTCCGGAACCTTACAGAATCCCACAGACTCCTGCGGGCACTTACACAACCCTACAGGCCCTTACGGAACACTGCCAGCCCCTATGGAAGGAACCCTACGGGCCCCTACAGAACACTACTGGCTCCTGCGGTACTCTACAGGCCTCTAGGGAACCTACGAAGCTCTACGGAACCCTATGGATCCTTACGGAACAGTACGGGCCCCTTCAGACCTCTGCGGGCGCTTATGGAAACCTACAGGACCCTACGGAACCGTACGAGACTCTACAGGTCCCTTGGGAACATCACCGGCCCCTACGGAACCCTACACAACCCTCCGGAAACATATGGCACCCTACAAGCTCCTACCAACCCCTGCGGGCACTTACACAACCCTACAGGTCCCTACGGAAATCTACGGGACTCCACGGGCCCCTAGGGAACCCTACAGATCTTGACGGAACCCTACGAGCCCCTCTGGAACCCTACAGAATACTCCAGGACCCGACAGCACTCTACAAGACCCTTAGCAACACAACGGAACCTCACTAAAACCCTATGGGCTCCTACAGAACACTGCAGGTGCCTACGGAACCCTACAGACCCCTACGGAATACTACCAGCCACTACGGAAACCTATGGCCCCTACGGAACCTGACAGAAACACTGTGGGCCCCTACAGGCCCTTGCGGGCACTTGCAGAACTCTGCAGGAACCCACGGAACTTTATGGAACCCTACCAGCCCCTACGGAAGCCTAAAGACCCTTGCAGGCAGTTACGGAACGGTACAGGGCCCTACGGAACCCTACAGACACCTGCTGGCACTTACAGAACCCTGCAGGCCCCTACGGAACCCTACAGGTCCATACAGAACCCCACAGGGCCCTACGGAACTTTACCAGCCACTACGGAACTCTACGGGCCCCTACGGAACCCTGCAGAACCCTCCGGAACCTTACAGAATCCCACAGACTCCTGCGGGCACTTACACAACCCTACAGGCCCTTACGGAACACTGCCAGCCCCTATGGAAGGAACCCTACGGGCCCCTACAGAACACTACTGGCTCCTGTGGTACTCTACAGGCCTCTAAGGAACCTACGAAGCTCTACGGAGCCCTATGGATCCTTACGGAACAGTACGGGCCCCTTCAGACCTCTGCGGGCGCTTATGGAAACCTACAGGACCCTACGGAACTGTACGAGACTCTACAGGCCCCTACGGAACCGTACGAGACTCTACAGGTCCCTTGGGAACATCACCAGCCCCTACGGAACCCTACACAACCCTCCGGAAACATATGGCACCCTACAAGCTCCTACCAACCCCTGCGGGCACTTACACAGCCCTACAGGTCCCTACGGAAATCTACGGGACTCCACGGGCCCCTAGGGAACCCTACAGATTTCGACGGAACCTTACGAGCCCCTCTGGAACCCTACAGAATACTCCAGGACCCGACAGCACTCTACAAGACCCTTAGCAACACAACGGAACCTCACTAAAACCCTATGGGCCCCTACAGAACACTGCAGGTGCCTACGGAACCCTACAGACCCCTACGGAATACTACCAGCTACTACGGAAACCTATGGCCCCTACGGAACTCTACGGAACCTGACAGAAACACTGTGGGCCCCTACAGGCCCTTGCGGGCACTTGCAGAACTCTGCAGGAACCCACGGAACTTTATGGAACCCTACCAGCCCCTACGGAAGCGTAAAGACCCTTGCAGGCAGTTACGGAACGGTACAGGGCCCTACGGAACTTTACCAGCCACTACGGAACTCTACGGGCCCCTACGGAACCCTGCAGAACCCTCCGGAACCTTACAGAATCCCACAGACTCCTACAGACTCCTGCGGGCACTTACACAACCCTACAGGTCCCTACGGAAATCTACGGGACTCCACGGGCCCCTAGGGAACCCTACAGATCTTGACGGAACCCTACGAGCCCCTCTGGAACCCTACAGAATACTCCAGGACCCGACAGCACTCTACAAGACCCTTAGCGACACAACGGAACCTCACTAAAACCCTATGGGCTCCTACAGAACACTGCAGGTGCCTACGGAACCCTACAGACCCCTACGGAATACTACCAGCCACTACGGAAACCTATGGCCCCTACGGAACCTGACAGAAACACTGTGGGCCCCTACAGGCCCTTGCGGGCACTTACAGAACTCTGCAGGAACCCACGGAACTTTATGGAACCCTACCAGCCCCTACGGAAGCCTAAAGACCCTTGCAGGCAGTTACGGAAAACCACAGGCCCCTACGGAACCCTACAGACACCTGCTGGCACTTTCAGAACCCTGCAGGCCCCTACGGAACCCTACAGGTCCATACAGAACCCCACAGGGCCCTACGGAACTTTACCAGCCACTACGGAACTCTACGGGCCCCTACGGAACCCTGCAGAACCCTCCGGAACCTTACAGAATCCCACAGACTCCTGCGGGCACTTACACAACCCTAACAGGCCCTTACGGAACACTGCCAGCCCCTATGGAAGGAACCCTACGGGCCCCTACAGAACACTACTGGCTCCTGCGGTACTCTACAGGCCTCTAGGGAACCTACGAAGCTCTAAGGAGCCCTATGGATCCTTACGGAACAGTACGGGCCCCTTCAGACCTCTGCGGGCGCTTATGGAAACCTACAGGACCCTACGGAACTGTACGAGACTCTACAGGCCCCTACGGAACCGTACGAGACTCTACAGGTCCCTTGGGAACATCACCGGCCCCTACGGAACCCTACACAACCCTCCGGAAACATATGGCACCCTACAAGCTCCTACCAACCCCTGCGGGCACTTACACAACCCTACAGGTCCCTACGGAAATCTACGGGACTCTACGGGCCCCTAGGGAACCCTACAGATCTTGACGGAACCCTACGAGCCCCTCTGGAACCCTACAGAATACTCCAGGACCCGACAGCACTCTACAAGACCCTTAGCGACACAACGGAACCTCACTAAAACCCTATGGGCTCCTACAGAACACTGCAGGTGCCTACGGAACCCTACAGACCCCTACGGAATACTACCAGCCACTACGGAAACCTATGGCCCCTACGGAACCTGACAGAAACACTGTGGGCCCCTACAGGCCCTTACGGGCACTTGCAGAACTCTGCAGGAACCCACGGAACTTTATGGAACCCTACCAGCCCCTACGGAAGCCTAAAGACCCTTGCAGGCAGTTACGGAAAACCACAGGCCCCTACGGAACCCTACAGACACCTGCTGGCACTTTCAGAACCCTGCAGGCCCCTACGGAACCCTACAGGTCCATACAGAACCCCACAGGGCCCTACGGAACTTTACCAGCCACTACGGAACTCTACGGGCCCCTACGGAACCCTGCAGAACCCTCCGGAACCTTACAGAATCCCACAGACTCCTGCGGGCACTTACACAACCCTAACAGGCCCTTACGGAACACTGCCAGCCCCTATGGAAGGAACCCTACGGGCCCCTACAGAACACTACTGGCTCCTGCGGTACTCTACAGGCCTCTAAGGAACCTACGAAGCTCTACGGAGCCCTATGGATCCTTACGGAACAGTACGGGCCCCTTCAGACCTCTGCGGGCGCTTATGGAAACCTACAGGACCCTACGGAACTGTACGAGACTCTACAGGCCCCTACGGAACCGTACGAGACTCTACAGGTCCCTTGGGAACATCACCGGCCCCTACGGAACCCTACACAACCCTCCGGAAACATATGGCACCCTACAAGCTCCTACCAACCCCTGCGGGCACTTACACAACCCTACAGGTCCCTACGGAAATCTACGGGACTCCACGGGCCCCTAGGGAACCCTACAGATTTCGACGGAACCTTACGAGCCCCTCTGGAACCCTACAGAATACCCCAGGACCCGACAGCACTCTACAAGACCCTTAGCAACACAACGGAACCTCACTAAAACCCTATGGGCTCCTACAGAACACTGCAGGTGCCTACGGAACCCTACAGACCCCTACGGAATACTACCAGCCACTACGGAAACCTATGGCCCCTACGGAACCTGACAGAAACACTGTGGGCCCCTACAGGCCCTTGCGGGCACTTGCAGAACTCTGCAGGAACCCACGGAACTTTATGGAACCCTACCAGCCCCTACGGAAGCCTAAAGACCCTTGCAGGCAGTTACGGAAAACCACAGGCCCCTACGGAACCCTACAGACACCTGCTGGCACTTTCAGAACCCTGCAGGCCCCTACGGAACCCTACAGGTCCATACAGAACCCCACAGGGCCCTACGGAACTTTACCAGCCACTACGGAACTCTACGGGCCCCTACGGAACCCTGCAGAACCCTCCGGAACCTTACAGAATCCCACAGACTCCTACAGACTCCTGCGGGCACTTACACATCCCTACAGGTCCCTACGGAAATCTACGGGACTCCACGGGCCCCTAGGGAACCCTACAGATCTTGACGGAACCCTACGAGCCCCTCTGGAACCCTACAGAATACTCCAGGACCCGACAGCACTCTACAAGACCCTTAGCGACACAACGGAACCTCACTAAAACCCTATGGGCTCCTACAGAACACTGCAGGTGCCTACGGAACCCTACAGACCCCTACGGAATACTACCAGCCACTACGGAAACCTATGGCCCCTACGGAACTCTACGGAACCTGACAGAAACACTGTGGGCCCCTACAGGCCCTTGCGGGCACTTGCAGAACTCTGCAGGAACCCACGGAACTTTATGGAACCCTACCAGCCCCTACGGAAGCCTAAAGACCCTTGCAGGCAGTTACGGAACGGTACAGGGCCCTACGGAACTTTACCAGCCACTACGGAACTCTACGGGCCCCTACGGAACCCTGCAGAACCCTCCGGAACCTTACAGAATCCCACAGACTCCTACAGACTCCTGCGGGCACTTACACAACCCTACAGGTCCCTACGGAAATCTACGGGACTCCACGGGCCCCTAGGGAACCCTACAGATCTTGACGGAACCCTACGAGCCCCTCTGGAACCCTACAGAATACTCCAGGACCCGACAGCACTCTACAAGACCCTTAGCGACACAACGGAACCTCACTAAAACCCTATGGGCTCCTACAGAACACTGCAGGCGCCTACGGAACCCTACAGACCCCTACGGAACCCTACAGACACCTGCTGGCACTTACAGAACCCTGCAGGCCCCTACGGAACCCTACAGGTCCATACAGAACCCCACAGGGCCCTACGGAACTTTACCAGCCACTACGGAACTCTACGGGCCCCTACGGAACCCTGCAGAACCCTCCGGAACCTTACAGAATCCCACAGACTCCTGCGGGCACTTACACAACCCTACAGGCCCTTACGGAACACTGCCAGCCCCTATGGAAGGAACCCTACGGGCCCCTACAGAACACTACTGGCTCCTGCGGTACTCTACAGGCCTCTAGGGAACCTACGAAGCTCTACGGAACCCTATGGATCCTTACGGAACAGTACGGGCCCCTTCAGACCTCTGCGGGCGCTTATGGAAACCTACAGGACCCTACGGAACCGTACGAGACTCTACAGGTCCCTTGGGAACATCACCGGCCCCTACGGAACCCTACACAACCCTCCGGAAACATATGGCACCCTACAAGCTCCTACCAACCCCTGCGGGCACTTACACAACCCTACAGGTCCCTACGGAAATCTACGGGACTCCACGGGCCCCTAGGGAACCCTACAGATCTTGACGGAACCCTACGAGCCCCTCTGGAACCCTACAGAATACTCCAGGACCCGACAGCACTCTACAAGACCCTTAGCAACACAACGGAACCTCACTAAAACCCTATGGGCTCCTACAGAACACTGCAGGTGCCTACGGAACCCTACAGACCCCTACGGAATACTACCAGCCACTACGGAAACCTATGGCCCCTACGGAACCTGACAGAAACACTGTGGGCCCCTACAGGCCCTTGCGGGCACTTGCAGAACTCTGCAGGAACCCACGGAACTTTATGGAACCCTACCAGCCCCTACGGAAGCCTAAAGACCCTTGCAGGCAGTTACGGAACGGTACAGGGCCCTACGGAACCCTACAGACACCTGCTGGCACTTACAGAACCCTGCAGGCCCCTACGGAACCCTACAGGTCCATACAGAACCCCACAGGGCCCTACGGAACTTTACCAGCCACTACGGAACTCTACGGGCCCCTACGGAACCCTGCAGAACCCTCCGGAACCTTACAGAATCCCACAGACTCCTGCGGGCACTTACACAACCCTACAGGCCCTTACGGAACACTGCCAGCCCCTATGGAAGGAACCCTACGGGCCCCTACAGAACACTACTGGCTCCTGTGGTACTCTACAGGCCTCTAAGGAACCTACGAAGCTCTACGGAGCCCTATGGATCCTTACGGAACAGTACGGGCCCCTTCAGACCTCTGCGGGCGCTTATGGAAACCTACAGGACCCTACGGAACTGTACGAGACTCTACAGGCCCCTACGGAACCGTACGAGACTCTACAGGTCCCTTGGGAACATCACCAGCCCCTACGGAACCCTACACAACCCTCCGGAAACATATGGCACCCTACAAGCTCCTACCAACCCCTGCGGGCACTTACACAGCCCTACAGGTCCCTACGGAAATCTACGGGACTCCACGGGCCCCTAGGGAACCCTACAGATTTCGACGGAACCTTACGAGCCCCTCTGGAACCCTACAGAATACTCCAGGACCCGACAGCACTCTACAAGACCCTTAGCAACACAACGGAACCTCACTAAAACCCTATGGGCCCCTACAGAACACTGCAGGTGCCTACGGAACCCTACAGACCCCTACGGAATACTACCAGCTACTACGGAAACCTATGGCCCCTACGGAACTCTACGGAACCTGACAGAAACACTGTGGGCCCCTACAGGCCCTTGCGGGCACTTGCAGAACTCTGCAGGAACCCACGGAACTTTATGGAACCCTACCAGCCCCTACGGAAGCGTAAAGACCCTTGCAGGCAGTTACGGAACGGTACAGGGCCCTACGGAACTTTACCAGCCACTACGGAACTCTACGGGCCCCTACGGAACCCTGCAGAACCCTCCGGAACCTTACAGAATCCCACAGACTCCTACAGACTCCTGCGGGCACTTACACAACCCTACAGGTCCCTACGGAAATCTACGGGACTCCACGGGCCCCTAGGGAACCCTACAGATCTTGACGGAACCCTACGAGCCCCTCTGGAACCCTACAGAATACTCCAGGACCCGACAGCACTCTACAAGACCCTTAGCGACACAACGGAACCTCACTAAAACCCTATGGGCTCCTACAGAACACTGCAGGTGCCTACGGAACCCTACAGACCCCTACGGAATACTACCAGCCACTACGGAAACCTATGGCCCCTACGGAACCTGACAGAAACACTGTGGGCCCCTACAGGCCCTTGCGGGCACTTACAGAACTCTGCAGGAACCCACGGAACTTTATGGAACCCTACCAGCCCCTACGGAAGCCTAAAGACCCTTGCAGGCAGTTACGGAAAACCACAGGCCCCTACGGAACCCTACAGACACCTGCTGGCACTTTCAGAACCCTGCAGGCCCCTACGGAACCCTACAGGTCCATACAGAACCCCACAGGGCCCTACGGAACTTTACCAGCCACTACGGAACTCTACGGGCCCCTACGGAACCCTGCAGAACCCTCCGGAACCTTACAGAATCCCACAGACTCCTGCGGGCACTTACACAACCCTAACAGGCCCTTACGGAACACTGCCAGCCCCTATGGAAGGAACCCTACGGGCCCCTACAGAACACTACTGGCTCCTGCGGTACTCTACAGGCCTCTAAGGAACCTACGAAGCTCTACGGAGCCCTATGGATCCTTACGGAACAGTACGGGCCCCTTCAGACCTCTGCGGGCGCTTATGGAAACCTACAGGACCCTACGGAACTGTACGAGACTCTACAGGCCCCTACGGAACCGTACGAGACTCTACAGGTCCCTTGGGAACATCACCGGCCCCTACGGAACCCTACACAACCCTCCGGAAACATATGGCACCCTACAAGCTCCTACCAACCCCTGCGGGCACTTACACAACCCTACAGGTCCCTACGGAAATCTACGGGACTCTACGGGCCCCTAGGGAACCCTACAGATCTTGACGGAACCCTACGAGCCCCTCTGGAACCCTACAGAATACTCCAGGACCCGACAGCACTCTACAAGACCCTTAGCGACACAACGGAACCTCACTAAAACCCTATGGGCTCCTACAGAACACTGCAGGTGCCTACGGAACCCTACAGACCCCTACGGAATACTACCAGCCACTACGGAAACCTATGGCCCCTACGGAACCTGACAGAAACACTGTGGGCCCCTACAGGCCCTTACGGGCACTTGCAGAACTCTGCAGGAACCCACGGAACTTTATGGAACCCTACCAGCCCCTACGGAAGCCTAAAGACCCTTGCAGGCAGTTACGGAAAACCACAGGCCCCTACGGAACCCTACAGACACCTGCTGGCACTTTCAGAACCCTGCAGGCCCCTACGGAACCCTACAGGTCCATACAGAACCCCACAGGGCCCTACGGAACTTTACCAGCCACTACGGAACTCTACGGGCCCCTACGGAACCCTGCAGAACCCTCCGGAACCTTACAGAATCCCACAGACTCCTGCGGGCACTTACACAACCCTAACAGGCCCTTACGGAACACTGCCAGCCCCTATGGAAGGAACCCTACGGGCCCCTACAGAACACTACTGGCTCCTGCGGTACTCTACAGGCCTCTAAGGAACCTACGAAGCTCTACGGAGCCCTATGGATCCTTACGGAACAGTACGGGCCCCTTCAGACCTCTGCGGGCGCTTATGGAAACCTACAGGACCCTACGGAACTGTACGAGACTCTACAGGCCCCTACGGAACCGTACGAGACTCTACAGGTCCCTTGGGAACATCACCGGCCCCTACGGAACCCTACACAACCCTCCGGAAACATATGGCACCCTACAAGCTCCTACC
>NW_027414663.1:0-27208 GCF_964106895.1 Numenius arquata | reverse complement strand
GGGAAGAGGAGGCTCTGCCCGATGGGGTTCCTCTGCCTTGCCCTGGGAGGAAGAGGAAGGTCCCCGGGGCTGCGGGAGACGCCTTTAGACCGAGCCGTGAGTGTCTCTCCCTTCCTGGGGGGGGGGGGGGGGGGAAGAGGGGGGCTGCAGGGGGGAATGGAGGGGTCCCCAAACCCCACCACGAGGGTCGGACCCCCCCACACACCCCGGGGAGAAGGAGCTGCCTCGCGGAGAGCCACCCCATCGCTTCTAGAGAGCCGAAAAGCACAGGAGAGCTGCCCGACAAGCCCCCCCCCACACCCCGGGAGGGGGCACAGCACAGAAACACCTTCCCCCCCCCCCCCCCCCCCCCATTCTCCGCAGCCCGGCACCCCCAGGAATCCCCCCTCCTGGTCCACGAGCCGGAGGTGCCCCCCGTTTTGGGATGTTCTGGGCATCCTGCCCCGAACACCCCCAGCAAAACCAGTGCCCCGCGACCCACGGCTTTTCTATCCCAGCGGGTTTTTTTTTTGGGGGGGGGGGGGGGAGCGAGGGGGGGGGGGTGTGTGTGTTAGTACCATCACACGGGTTAGTAACAAGCAGACGTGGGGAAAATGCATCTCGGGGGGGGGGGGTGGGGGTGTTGGGGGGGGGCGGTGTTTCATTCATGTTAGTCCAAAGCATGGATGGGAGGGAGCACGGACATCACCCCCCCCCCCCGGGGTGAGGCGGAGAGGGGGCAGACACCAGCGAGACGCGGGGTTTGTCGTGGCTCCTCCGGGAACCCCGCTCCCACCCCTGACACCGGGATTTGGGGAGGGGGAAGGGGGGAACCCACCGAGGGATGGGGGGAGGCGTTTTTGGGGTGCCGAGGGAAAAGCCACGACAAAACCCGGGGGGGGTGGAGGGGGGGTGGGGGGGTTAGGCGCAGGCAGCTAGAGCTAAAACAACGCAGAGAGAGGGGTTTTCTGGCGAGGGGAAGGAAGGAGCCCTGAGATTAAGGGGGGGGGGGGGGGAGCGAGGTGCTCGGAGGGAAGATTTCACCCCCTGATTCGCTCCGGCACGTCGGAAACCCCCAATTTTTAAGGGAAAAAAAAAAAAAAACCAAACCCAAACCAAAACACCCCATCCCTGAATTTGAAACGAGTCTGGTTTTAAAGGAACTTTAAAGGGAGGTTTTAAGGAAGGGGGGAGATGGAGCAGCTGAGAGGGTCGGGGCCGGGGAAAGGGCAGAGGGAAAAAATCCTGCGGGATGGGATGGGATGGGGATGGGGATTGGGATGGGGATGGGATTGAGATGGGGATGGGGATGGGGATGGGGATGGGATGAGATGGGGATGGGATTGGGATGGGGATGGGATGGGATAGGATGGGATGGGATGGGATGGGATGGGATGGGATGGGATGGGGATGGGGATGGGGATGGGATGAGATGGGGATGGGATTGGGATGGGGATGGGGATGGGATGGGGATGGGGATGGGATGGGACGAGATGGGGATGGGATGGGGATGGGATGGGATGGGACGAGATGGGGATGGGATGGGGATGGGGATGGGATAGGATGGGATGGGATGGGATGGGATGGGATGGGGATGGGGGAACTGGGAGAGTTTTGGAGGGGGTTATAAAGAACAGGGAATTTGCCTTTAGGGCCTGGGAATGGAGAGAGGGTCTGGGTAGCGCAGAGGGAGCTGGAACGTGAGAGAAAAGCCAAGATTTGCTGTATTTTCCTAGAGAATAGAGGGTAGAGGAGGGGAGACTCCAGGCAGGAGCCAGGACATGTCCTCTGTCCCCAAATGCAGCTCGAGGAGGAGGAGGAGGAGAAAGAGAAGAAGGAGGAGAAGGAGAAGGAGAAGAAAGAGAAGGAGGAGAAAGAGGAGGAGAAGAGGAGGAGGAGGAAGAGGAGGACAAGGATGAGGAGGAGGAGGAAGAGGAGGAGGACGAGGACGAGGAGAGAGGAAGGCTGAGCCCCAGGAGAGCCCAGAAGAAAAAGTTCCTTTAAGACCGACAGCTTTTGGTGGGAGCACGGATGGTTTTAGGGCAGGATTCCCCTCGGAGGGGCTCAGAGCTCTGCCCGGCCCCCCCAGTGAGAAGCAGCCGACCTCCCCCAGCCCGAGGCGGGGGGCTGGCACCTTCAATCCTCAATTGCCAGATCTCCCCCTTCCCGTCGCCTGGCACGAGCACGTGGGCACAGCCAGCCATGGGAGCGTGGCCCTGCCTAGAAACCACCCCGGGGGGGGCCAGGGATGGGCCCTGGGGCGGGGGGGGTCCCCCCTTTTGGTTTTTTTTGGCAGCACCATCTGGAAAATGGAAGTGTCTGAAAAGCTGGAAGAGACGGGGAAGGGGAAAAGGGGCCCCCAACCCCCTCCACACACGCCCCCCCCCCCCCCCGGACCCTGGGATGTGGCTGGTAAGTCTGGGGGTGTCAGGGAACACAAGGTACAAACCTCCCTGGGAAAAGAGGGTGCCCAAAAAAACCTTTTTTTTTAGATAAAAAAGCATCCAGTGCCCGACCTGCAGCCGTTTCTTACGGGGCTGCGAGGCCGATGAGAGAGATTTGACTCCGGGGGGGGGGGGGGGGGGCTTCGCCCACAGCCAAAATCCAACCTTTGGGATTTACCACCCCCCCACCCCGGCTGCGGGAGCCACGTTATTTGGGGGTGGTGGTGGGGGGGGGAGACATTCGGGTGCCCCCGAGGCAAGACCCGAGCCGCGATCCACGGGGTGGGGGGGAAGGGGGGGGCTGGAACCCCCAAACTGGGGGGTTTGGAGATTCCCTTCCCCCTCAGACACTTCCATGTTCTCAGATGCCACGCTCGGCTCCGCAAGCCTGGAGCAGTGGGGCCAGGACCCCCCCAATCCTCCCCCCACCGCAGACAGGAGGGAAACTCTTCCCTTCGCCTCCCCAGAAGTGAGTACGCTTGAGAAAAAAAAAACCCAAAACACTCTTTTTTTTTTTTTTTTTGGCTAAATAACCAGGCTCGAAGCCTCGGTCACCCCAAGTTTGCCTCCCCCAGCTGCTAACATCTGGGAGCGGAGGCTCCCGGGATGAAGAGGGCTTCCTGCTGGATTTCTGCGCTAGCCGGCCTCGGTAAATCCGCTGGCAGCAAGGTCGGGACCCAACCTCAACCCCCCCCCCCCAAAAAAAAAGGCAGTTTGGGGGAGATTACGCGCCTCCGGCGCTGCTGCGAGCAGAGGGGTGGGTTCCTACCTGCCCCATGTCCCCAAAAGGTGGGCAGAGGGTCCCCTGCCCAAGGACCGGCTTCTCCCTCTCGAGGGCAACCCCCTCCCGCCACAGCAGGAGCCTAAAACCCGAGGATTTGGGGTTTCTTGCTTCCCAAGGGCCGGCAAAACCAGCGCTCACCCCCCAAATCCCAGTATCCAGCTCTCCCTATAGCTGTTCCCGGGGCCGGCACCCCAGTTCCCGGTGGTGGCACGGGCAGGAATCAGCCTCCAACCCCCCCCCCTTTTTTTTTTTTTTTCCCAGCCGTGGGAAGAGCCCAGGGATGGGGACCAAAGGGAGAGAGGGAATTTCCACCCCTAGAGCGAGAGCCCTGGGGGCTCCTTCCTCCGCCATCAGCGTACTCAATTCTGGGGGTGCGAGAGGCCTCGTTTTTGGGGGGGGTTGGCAGCTCTTTTCTGGCAGGGCCACGTCCATCCCTGGGTGAGGTTCTACCAGCACGATCACACTCTGCGGGTACTTACCAGTATCTCACCCTTTAGGTGCGCAAAATTAAGGGGAAGAGGGTGGGGGGAGGGTGGTGGGGGGGGGAAAGCAGGACAAAGAGACAGAACAGTGAAGAAAAAAAACAAAAAAAAAACCAAAACAAAAAACCAAGTGATGGAAGGGAGGGAAGAGAGCAGGAAGCACAAAAAATGGTAGGTAGGAAAAAAGCAGAAAAAAAAAGAAAAAAAAGAAAAAAAAAAACAGCAAAAGAAAAACAGTTACATGCTATTAATTATAATTGTACAGTGTTAATATTTCATTACATTCTTTCCAAACGAGAGGCAATGTCTGCGTTAGGTACCGCCAGACCTAACACCATGCAAGGGGGGGGGCACTTCCCGTCCTGCCCCCGGCCCCGCTCGCCGGGCAGGGGACAGAGCTGCCGCCGGGGGGCACGTCCCCGTCCCACCCCCCCCTCCGCTCGGTCCCCATCCCCTCCACCCCCTGACCTCCCAGAGGATCCCCGGGGGCAGGAACGGGCGAGCTGGGCCAGATCCTGCCCAGTGTCAGAGTTTGTCCCGGCTCCCGCTGCTTTTAGATGAGATCCCGTGGAGCAAACGCTCCCATTCCATGAGCCGGAGCTTCATCTATCCCATCTCCAACCCCGGTGTGAAATATCCCCAGGGAAGGAGCTGGTGAATCAAATAAATCCTGCTTTTAGACGAGCTCCTGCGAAGCAAACGCTCCCATTACACGACCCAGAGCCTCATCTATCCCGTCTCCAACCCCGGTGTGAAATATCCCCAGGGAAGGAGCTGGTGGATCAATTAAATCCCGCTTTTAGACGAGCTCCTGCGGAGCAAACGCTCCCATTCCATGACCCAGAGCCTCATCTGTCCCATCTCCAACCCCGGTGTGAAATATCCCCAGGGAAGGAGCTGGTGGATCCAATAAAACCTGCTTTTAGACGAGCTCCATCTCCAACCCTTGTGTGAAATATTCCCAAGGAAGGAGCTGGTGGATCAATTAAATCCTGCTTTTACATGAGCTCCTACGGAGCAAACGCTCCCATTCCGTGCCCCAGAGCTTCATCTGTCCCATCTCCAACCCCGGTGTGAGACATCCCCAGGGAAGGAGCTGGTGGATCAACTGGAATCCCGGTTTCGGAGCCGCGGAAGGCAGCTCCGGGCGTTTCCGACCCTGCTGGAGCGGGATCCTGGGGATCCAGCCCTGCCCCAGACCGTACCTGATTGGGGATGGCTCTTTTCTTGTTGGTCTGGGTGTTCCTCTGCTGGGCGCTGGAAGGAGGAAGAAGAGCAGCTTTAGGTGGGGAAGGCAAAGCCAAGCGATGAGCGCCCGGAGCCCCTGCGGCCACCACGCGCTTCCCACCCGGAACGCCCTAAGGAAGAGCCGAGTCCACAGGGGAAGCCCGTCGTGTAAAATCCAACCGAGAGCACCCCAGGGCTCCGCGCCGACAGGAGCCCCTTCCCACCTTCTGCCCAGGGACACGGGAGAGGAGGGAGGGACGGGGGCTTTCCGACCCCGACGGCTTTATCTCCTTCCTTCCAGCCCTTATATCTCCAGGGATTTACAAGTTCCAGAGGGGCGAGGAGAGGAAACACCAAGCAGATCAGCCGCTCCAGAAGGGATTCCTGTCCCAGAACCCGGCTGAGCCGACGCACCCCGACCACCGCAAGGCTGAGAACCAGAAGGACTCGTCTCCAGAATGACTCGCCTCCAGAAAGACCTGCAGCCTCCTATTTGCCCCCCCACCCCGGGGAGGGGGGAGAAGAGCATACCTGCACCAGAGGGAAAGCTACCTGTCTCTCCTGAGCAACCGAGGGGACGAGGGGCGAGGTGCGGGACCGAACCGTTAGTCGGGAGCAGGAACAAAATCCAGGAAAACAGTTAGAATAAACGCCGGGACGCCCCCGGGGCCGGGGGGGGGGAAGCAGCAGTTCACAAGCACAAAGGGGATCCTTTCCAAGCACCCCGTCCGTCTGTCCCTCCACCCCGGGACATCCCTGAGCTGGGGGGATTTGGGGAACGGGTCCCTTCCTGCCCTGATCCTCACGGTGCTTCCCTAAACCCTGGGGACAGGGGACGGAGCCAGCCCGAGCCTGGTGGTATCCAGGGTGGGAGCGGGGAAGCTCTGCCCCGGCTCAGCTCCGCGGCGAAGCACAAATCCAAAGCTGGGCTCGGAGGAAAAGCCCCTCCATCTCTCCTCCGAGGTCCCCCGGGGCTGTTTTGGGGGGGGAAGGTGGAAGCAAGCTTGGGGGGGGAGAGGGGGGGTTGTTTCCCCAGGCACACCAGGCCATGCTGTTCCAGAGGGTACCCACCCTGTCGCCACGTGCTGCTCTGTGTAACAGCTGGGGAGTGGGAGAGAGTCAGAGTCCGGAGGGAAGAGAGAGAGAGAGATGATGGTTCAAAGGGAACAAAAGAGGAGAGATTAGGAGAAGGGGAAGGAACTGAAAAGCAGAGACGTAAAAAGAGGGGGGGGGGGGGGGGGGGGAAAGGGGGGGGGGGAAAGGAAACAAGAGGAAGGCGGTGAATTTGAAGAGGAGGAGGAGGAGGAGGAGGAGGAAGAGGGTGGGCTGGGGGTGGCGAAGATGGTGACGAGCTCCCGGGCAGAGCCGCTCGACTCCGCTCTTTTCCGAAGAGTTATGGCCCCGGTTTGGGGCTGCGCCGATGGAAAACGCTGCCCCATCCTGCGGCCGAAAGGCGGCGCTGAGGGAGGGGAGGCTGGGAGCAGAGCCCCCGGCCGCCTGCCTGGGCAGAGAGGATGAGGAGGGACGAGCCCAAAGGATGGGGAGACCTTCCTCCTCCGGTCCCGCAGCTCCGCTGGGACAGGACGAGCCCTTTCACCTTCCCTTAGTGCGCCCGGGGCGGGGCGGGGGGGACATGGAGAACCCCCACATCTCTGCCGAGGGGCAGCAACAGACTTAATTACCTTAATTCATCGTTAGCGCTCCTGCGAGCGGGGCCCTGAGCTTTTCTGAGGCTGAACAACCCGATTCCAGCTTTTCTGCCCTAAGGAGCAGCGTTAACAAAGGCAGAGGGATGACCGTGGGGCAGCTCCGATCTCCAATCCCCTCCAACAGCGGGAGAAGCGGAGCTCCCGGATCCCAAATCCCAGAGAATCCGGCTGCTAAAGGCGCTGGGTTTGAGGGGACAGGACCACGGGTGCCGTTAATCAAAGAGCCGGGGGACCCGTCCCGCCGGGAAAACGACTCACTTGGCAAATCCGATGAAGTCCTCGTGGTTGGTGTTGATGTAGGAGAGCTCGATGTCGATCAGGAGGAGGATCTGGAAGGAGGTTTAGGAGTCAGGGAGTCCCAGGTCAGGGTTTGCCCGGCAAGACCCAGGGTGGGAGCAGGAGATGGCAGAGCCGCAGCATCGCCACCGGGAGAGGGAGCTTTGGGATCGGGAATGGGAGAAGAGCCCCGGGGGGGGCTTTCTCCCAGGTTCTCCAGCCTCGTCGGAGCTCACCTGATCCTTGGTTTTGCCTTCCCGCTCCCGGATGTGAGTGGTGACGATCCTCTCCGTCTCCTCCCGTAACCTGGGGTAGGAACCAAGCTGAAAAGAAAAGGAGAGAAGGCCGGGGGCGGGGGGGGGGGGGGGAGGGAAAAAAAAAAAAACAAAACATAACAACAGGCTGCTGATGGGACCGTGGTGGCCTCCGGCGCCCACCGCCGAAAGCCAGCACCGAGGGGGGGGGAAAGGGGGGGGGGGGAAAGGGCTCGGGGAAGGTAGTGGGGGGGGGGGGGGAACACACACACAGGGGACTGAGCCCCAGTTCTGCCAACGGGACACAACTGGGGCTCGGGGGTGGGGGGAAAAAAAAAAACGCCAGATTTGATTCTCTTCACTAAATCCGACAAAAATCAGCGGAATGCCCTTCCCGACAGCAGCGCCAAACACACCGATATTGGGGGTGGGGTTTTTTTGGCCTTTTCCCGCCCCACCCCCCCCACCCCCCCCACCCTCACACACACACACACACACCCCCCCCGGGAGCCCCCGGCCAAGCAGATCCAGCATTTTAAGGCAGGAAGCATCAGCTAGGACTAAGGGAGGCGCGAGGGGGGGGGGGGATGGCAGCGGGAGTGTTTTTTAGGCTTTGCTGTTACGGGGGGGGGCAGCGAACACCTTGGGCGATACGTCTGGGCAGGACCCCGTGCCGCGAAGCCGAGGTAAGGCCGCCTTAATTAATTAATTAACGCCGAGTTAAACCCGCCGGGAGGGAGGATGCAGGACACGTGTGTGTGTGTCCCAAAAAAAAAAGAATAATTCCCGACCAAACTGAGGGTTGAGCTCGCTTTGGTAAGGGCTGGGTCCCGGGAGCAAATATATATCCCAAGGTGTTCAGACGGGATTAATTAAAAAAAAACAAAAACAAAACCAAAACCCCAAGAGGGATGAAATGAAGAGCCGTTCGTTACCTTCTCGGCACACTTTTTAATGACGGTGGCCAGCTCTGAGACCACCAGATCAACACACTTCAAACTGGGCTCTTTGAGCTTTACAATCTGCTTTTTCACTATGGCTTCAAAGGCCATGTCGGGAGTGAAGAGCCCCGTCCTGCCCCGTGCGGAGAGCGAGAGCCAAACACCCGGGGGGGGAGCGCAGGGAAGGGGAGGGAGGGAGGGAGATGGGGAAGAGGAGGGAAAGGAGAAAAAACCAAACCAAACCAGAAAGAAATAGCGACAAAGACAGAAAAGACACAAAAAAAAAAATTGAGACATTTTTTGGTTTTTAACCCCGGGTTAGTAACGTGCAAAGGGGGAAAAAAAAAAAAAAAAAAAAAAAGCCACCTGGGAAATTCCTTCGGGTCCCCCCCCCCCCCGCCCCCCCGGGAGCCGTCGGGGAGATGGGTCCCTCTGGGCTCCCCAGCATCTCGCACCCCAAAATAATTCCCCCGTGTCCCCCACACTCCAAATTCCTAAATTTCTCCCCCCCGCCCCCGGATCAGGGGGTTGTTTTACGGATCGGGGGGTGCTCATCTCCACGCGTAGGGGGGAAGGCAGGAAAATCCCTGCCCGGGCTCCGGGAATCTCTCTAGATTGGGTTAATTCTAGGAAAAACACTGAATTTCAACTCGATTTTGGAATGGGAGCCTCCCTGAGCGGCGGAGACGGAAGGAATTTCCCCAGGAAGCGCCGGCTTCTTCGAGTTCCCCGGATTCACAGACAACCCAAGGCTGGAAAGGAGAGCGAGCGGAGAATTCCTCACACACACGCACCCCCCCCCCCAGAGAAACCCCCGCCGGTCCTACCCTCACAACTCGGCATTTAAACCCCCCCCGCTCCGCAAAGGCGCTCTGGGTAGCAAACGCCGGGGGCGATTTTCACCTTCTCCCCTCTGCCTAGGTAAAATTTATTAATCATTTTATTTTAATGACATAAGCATTGGAAGGAGGAGCTGGTTTTCCTGCCCCCTTTTCCAGTTTAAGGCTCTCGGTGCTGCCAGAACCAGGTTTAAAAGAAATAAAGGAGTCGCTCCGAGAAGCTGGTTATTAAATACGGAAATGGCCCGTTTATCCAGCTTTGTGGGAAAAAAAAAAAGACGAGGTGGGGGGGGACACACACGACACCTTTTGAAAGGCAAACGCGCTTGTTATCCAGCGCCTTATTAATTGTTTTCAGGCTCTCGGCTGGAATTGCCCTCCCCCTGGGATTTTGTGTCCCCCCCCCTGGGATTTTGTGTCCCCCCCCCCCCCCTCCCCGTTCCCGGCGTCCCCAGAGCGCAGCGAAGGAGGGGTTTAAATTAAAACACGTGCTAAGAGAGGTACCGGGGTCCAGGAGCACCCTGCCCGCCTGCCTGGCTCCTGCCGGGGGGGGGGTCTGCCCCCCTCTATCCTGCCCCCCGGGAGCACCGGGGGAAACCGAGCCTTTTGTCCCCAGAAATCCCGGCTCCGTCCCATGGGGGGGAGGTTCGGGGGCGCCGCCAGCACCCCGAGAGCCGGGGAGGGGGGGTGGAAGGCATCCTGGGTGAGGACCCCCGAGTCCGAGGAGCGGCGGCAGCGGGGAGGGCTCAGCGTTGGGGAGACGGGAGCGGGAGCTCGGGAACCAGCCAATTTGCCGGGGAAAAATCCAATCCGCTCTTCCCGGATTTTATTCGTTTGATTATTTTTTGGGGTGGGTTTTTTTGGGGTGGGTTTTTTTGGGGTGGGTTTTTTTTTTGGGGGGGGGGGGGGGAACCAGGCAGGTTGGAGCACGGCTCCGGCTTCCCCACCCCCGCTGGGAGGAAGGGGCTTTGGGGGGGGGGGGGGGAGAGGCAGGGGGGGCACCCAGCCGGATCAATACCTTACTGGTACACTGTCTAACTGTATTGATTAACTCCTGAATAACGAGGTCGACACACTTCAGACAAGGCTCTTTCAGCTTCACCACCTGCTTTTTCACAATGGCCTCGAATGCCAAGTCTGGGGTGAAGAGCCCCGTCCTACAGGAATCCGTGGGGCAGAGGAGGCGGCGGGGGGGGCCGGGGGGCAGAGAAAAAACAAAACAAAACAAAACAAAACAAAACAAAAAAAAAAAATCAAACACAAAAGGGGTGATCAGGTTTGGAGCCATCGATGGGCCGTGTCCCGGAAAGCTCATTCCCTCCCCGGCGCCGTCGGCTGGGGCTCCTGGATCCGCGGCGTCGCTCAATCCTGCTTTTCTCCCCCCCCCCCCCCCCCCGCCAAAATTCCTCCGAGGGGACGGAGTGCCGGCACCTCTGCCCACCCCTACACACAGCCTCCCCCCCCCCCCAACCCCCTCCAGCACCTCGAACGAGGGTGCTGCTTCCCCCCAAAACGGGAACGAGAGAGCCCGGGTGCATCACCACCACAAAAAAAATATGGGAATTAACCTTTTTGGTGGCGTTTAGGGAAAATGGATATTCTTTGAGCCGGTGAAACCATCCCTGGGGAGAGCGTTAAAGCAAAGGGAAGAAACTCTCCCTTCCTCTCGTCCCCAGCCCAAGAGGAGGGCTTGGTTTAATGCCGTTCCTCTCCGGGGACCCCCAAATTCCCCCACAAGCAGCCTCCGGATGAGCCAAAGGGCTCCCCAGTGTGGGGAGGGCCAGGATCGGGGAGGGGGGGGGGGGGGGGCCTTTTTTAGCCAGAAAGGTTTAACTCACGGTCCCTACCTTTCTCTCAAGGTCATTTCTTCCCCCGCATAAGGGAACGTTAAGAGGAAAGAGAAAGGTTATTTATTTTAGCTCAGCCTCCTCCGGGTTCTCCTGGCGGGGGGGGGGGACAAGCCCCACTGCTAACCCAGACGGGAGTCAGGCAGGGCAGCGGGGGGGGGGGATGTGAGTTACCCCTTTTAATTCCCTTTAAAAAATCAAAGAACCTTGATTTTTTTTTTAGTTTTCAGCACGCTCGGCTCTCCGCAGGCCAGGGGACGATGAGCTGACGAGCCAGAGGTGTCACCTCACCCTCAGCAGGAAAGCTCCCGCGGCACGAAGCCAGGGAGGGGGAGAACTCATTCCCCCCCCCCAACTCCGGAGAGCGAGCCCCGCGCCTGAACTTGCCTCACTCCGTGGATGTTTTTTATGGCGTAGCTTATCTCTCGCCTCAAGTCCTTCTCGTCAAACTCCATCTGAAGAGGGAGAAAAGCCACCGTTAGGATTTTTTTTTTTTTTGGTTTTTTCACCTCTGGCTCCCGCTGCGGCTCTTTTTTTGGCCCAAACCACGCGGTCGTCCCCGGCCCACGGGCAAGTTGAGAGGCTTCTCCCTGTCCTGGCCAGCACGGGTCGCTCTCTCTCTCTCTGTGATTAATTTATCTCAAAGCTTGAGATCTCGCCAGGGATCCTTCTCCCCGCTCCGCAACTTCCTCCTGGCCGAGCCCCGCTGCTGGAGGCAGAGGTCAGGCATCGCCACCCAGAACTAACAGCCCCCCCACCCTCCCGCCCCCGCGTGTTCCCAAACACCCGAATAAAACATCCCCTCCTTCTGCAAACACTTCCCGGTGCCGGGAAAGGAAAGGTGCTGAGGGATTGCCGGGGATGAGCTGGGTGAGAGGAAAAGGGGCTCTGGTGTGTGTCCCCCCCCCCAGCCCGGCTTTACCTTCACCAGCTCAAAGGGGAACCTCTCGTGGAAAATGCGGTTGATTCTGGCCCCCCCGGAGAGTTCCAGCGTGTCCACCTGGTCTCCAGAACCTTCGATCCGCTTCTCGAAGTCCACGCCGAACTGCTGGACCATCCTGGGGAGAAAGGAGAGGGATTAAACGGCCGCGCCGGCACAACGGACGGACAGACAGACACCCCGCACCCCCCCCCCCCGCCACCGGCTGCTAAAAGCTCCCCAAACCCCCCCCAAGGGAGCCCCAGAAGCCAAAAATTTCCCTTTTGCCGTAGTCTGAAGAGCACGTGGGTAAGTCAAGGATGGACACACGTCCTCCTTCCCAATCCCGAGCCCAGCCTGGGCCGGGGACAGCCCCTTCGGGCCGGGCACAGCGAGCGCCAGACGCTGATTCTCGTCCGCGGAGATGCCAAAAAATGGCATTTCTGGGAGAGATTTCCCTCGTCCTGCCCAGCCGAGCGCCGGAGGACGCAGAAATCTCTCCCCGGTGCCAGCTCGCCGCCGTTGGGAGTTGGCAGGACCATCCGCCAGCACCGCTGGCTCCCAACGACGGGGCTATTCCAGGCTCTTCCGTGGAGGAAGCCACCGGCTGAGACAAATGAGGCTCGCGCGAAGGAGCACAGGGAGCTTATTTCTGTGCCAGCAGCATTTCTGGCCGGGAGAGACTCTGCTCTGCCAGGGGAGGCACCGGGAAAGGCAGCGCTGAGCCAGAGAAGCCTCGAGGGAGGGGATTCTGCCCCTCTGCCCCACTCCGGGGAGATGTCCCCTGTCTCCGGGGCCATCAGAAGGACACGGAGGTGTCGGAGCGGGGCCGGAGGAGGCCCCGGAGATGCCGGGAGGGCTGGAGCTCCTCTGCTGTGAGGACAGGCTGAGAGAGTTGGGGGGGTTCAGCCTGGAGAAGAGAAGGCTCCGGGGAGACCTTGGAGCCCCTTCCAGTCCCTCAAGGGGCTCCAGGAAAGCTGGGGAGGGAGCAGGGATGAGGGAGGGGAGCCATGGGACGAGGAGGAGCGGTTTTAAGCTGAAAAAGGGGAGATTTAGAGAAGAAATTGTTCCCTCTGAGGGTGGTGAGAGCCTGGCCCAGGTTGCCCAGAGAAGCTGTGGCTGCCCCATCCCTGGAGGGGTTCAAGGCCAAGGTTGGACGGGGCTTGGAGGGACCTGGTCTGGTGGGAGGTGCCTGGAGATGGAACTGGATGGTCTCAAAGGTCCCTTCCCAGCCAAACGTTTCTATGATTCTGCGAAACCTACTGTAACAAAGCTTTGGTTTTTCGCGTGGGGTCGTCAGGGCGGAAGTTCTTGTACTCCTCCACCTCCTTCTCCAGGGAGAGCAGTTGGCTCTGCAGTTTGCTGCGCAGCGAAGGCAGCGTCTCCCGAATGTGGTTGGTGAGTTGCTGCGGGAGAAGGGAGACACTGAGACACCCGCACCGGCCGCAGGAACATCTCTTTTCCACCAGAAATAAACCACCGGCAACTGTGAACGGCTGGGGAAGGGATCCAAGCCCACCTGGTTGAGGACTTTCTGCAGGTGCGGGGTGCCCATGCGGTCGGCCATGTGCCGGTAAGCGGGGTGGGAGAGGAAGAACTTCCTCTCGGCTGCCAGCGCCGCCCTGATGTCCTTCTTACCATCGATGTCCTTCTGGCTTCGGTTAACGACGCCGATGTAGCCTGCAAGAGGACACGGCGGCTCTCGCTACGGACGGACACAGCTGAAAGGTGACCCAAGGGCCCCGCGGCTCCGCGTCGCCATCCACAGCCCCTTCTCCCCGAGCAGAGGGGTGGCACGAAGGGCCGGGACCCCCCAGGAGGGGCCAGAGGACACGGGAGACACCCTTAGGCGCGGTTTGAAACCCCACGGTCTCCACACGAGAGACGAGGGGATCGGAGAAGGGAGGATTGGGGGTGACACAAAGCCCTGGTGGCTCGTTATACCTCGTCGTAAAGGAAGCAGCTTGTTCTCCAGCACATCTCTGGCGTCCGTGCCTTCGTCCATCAGGTCCAGCTTGGTGATGACGCCGATGGTCCGCAAGCCTGAGGCAGCCATGGAAACGAGCAATGGGTTAATCCCACAACTGAGCAATCCATTAATCTCACAAACGAGCCGTCGGCCACTCTCACTCCCCAGGAGGCATCAAAGGAGGCGGGTGAGTGGGCACCCAAAGCAAACACGGACTCGCCAGCGAGGAGCAGAACCGCTGGCCCTTCCTCAGCCATCAGCGAGAGACCGGGATGGAGGAGAAGCCCCTCTGGTGCCAAAATCACAGAATGATGTGAGGTTGGAAAGGACCTTCTGGAGATCATCTCCTCCAACCCCCGGCCACAGCAGGGGCACCCAGAGCAGGTCCCACAGAGTCCCATCCAGGGGGGGTTTGAATATCTCCAGAGAAGGAGACTCCACCACCTCTCTGGGCAGCCTCTTCCAGGGCTCTGACACCCTCACAGGAAAGAAGTTCCTCCTCATGTTCAGATGGAACCTCCCCTGTCCCAGTTTGTGCCCGTTCCCTCTTGTCCCGTCACTGGGCACCACTGGAAAAAGCCTGGCCCCATCCTCCTGACACCCACCCTTGAAGTATTTCCAGGGTTGATCAGATCCCCCCTCAGCCTTCTCTTCTCCAGACTCAAAAGCCCCAAGTCCCTCAGCCTTTCCTCACCAGAGAGATGCTCCAGGCCCCTCATCATCTTGGTAGCCCTTTGCTGGACCCTCTCCAGCAGTTCCCTGTCCTTCTGGAACTGGGGAGCCCAGAACTGGTCCCAGTGCTCCAGATGGGGCCTCCCCAGGGCAGAGCAGAGCAGGAGAATGACCTCCCTTGAGGTTCTCCACACTCTTCCTGATGCCCCCCAGGATGCCATTGGCCTTCTTGGCCACCAGAGCACATTGCTGGCCCGTGGGCGTCCTGTTGTCCACCAGGACTCCCAGGAATCGGGGAACTGAGCGCTGAGACTCTGCCGCGAGAGCCGCTGGAGGCTCTATCCTTCCATCCCGGGGCTGGAGCAGCGACGAGGGCAGGAGGAAACGTCCCTCTTACCTTGAGGATCGACTTCTTTTGCCATCTTGAGGGCGTCCGAGTTGGCCAGGTCCATGTTGGCCGGCGTGACGGCCAGGATGAGGCTGCTCTCCCGGCTGATGAACTGCAGGATCATGTCTTTGATCTGGTACTCGATGTCCTGCGGCTGGTCCCCCACCGGCACTTTGGTGATCCCCGGGAGGTCGATCAGAGTCAGGTTCAACACTGAGAGGACAGAGAGACCACGGGGCTCAAGGGCTGGTGGCGGGAGCTGGAGCTCTCGCAGCTGGAAAAACCCCTCCAAAGGGAGAGTCGCTGCTGTATTTGCTCAGGGGGTGGCCCAGGCAGCCCCCACCGACCCCCCAGGCCGGTGTAAGACCAGCCCGAGGCGGGCAGCACCCAGAATCTGCTTTTAGGACGCAGCCTGGGCTAAACCCTGCAGCCGCCAGGTCTGAAAACGCTGGGTTTTCTCCTGTTGGGGGGGGTTTAAGGGGGGGCAGAGGAGGAGCTGGCTCACCGTGGGGCGAGTAGACGCGGAGGTTGATGGGGACGGGAGAGATGCCCTTGTTGGTCCCCGTCACCCTGTCGGTTTCCGCTTCGATCTCCTGCCGCACCTCGTCGAAATCCGTGAACTTTTTGGATTTGCAGTGCAAAAACTCCGCATATTCTGCAAGAGATCGAAAACCAAATTAATAATAATAATAATATTATCAATAATTAAAAGGACAATTTGGCCGGCTGGAACCCAGCACAGGATGCACAGAGACATCTCTGTGTTGCGAAGCGGGACCAGCCCCGCGCTTCAGTGGGACTCTGAGCGGCCGGTGCGGCCCCGGACCTGCCCAGGGACTAATTAACCTGCTCGTTTCCAGCCTCCAGACTGGCAGCAGCCCCGAATAAACTTGGCCCAGCCTCTCTTCCCCCGGGGCTGAGGAGGAGGGGGGCAAAGCCGGGGACGATGGCAGCCAGCCGGCTCCGGGGGAGCGCGCTGACACCCCGCCTGCCGCCTCTGCGCTGGCAGCAGCTGCTTTGATGTGGATTTGGGGAGTTACGCTTCCCTTTGCCAAAAAAGCGCCTGCCCTTGGGTGAGCGGCTGGCAGGGAGCCGCCGCCGGCCCCGGCGAGCCAACCTCGCCAGCAGAATGGCCCTGTTTGTTTTCACCCGCCGCCCTCTTCGCCTTTCAGTCCCCGCTGATTGCTTTTAAATGGTTTTTTTTTGGTTTTTTTTTTTATTGCCCGGGCTCCCAAGGCTGAAGTAAGCTCCCAGTTTTCAGCTGCCAAGATGGTCTGGTGGGGACTGGGAGCCAGGGCAAACCCTTCCTCGTGCCGGTGCCGGAGACCCGGGGATGTGGCCTTCCCACCCTCCGGTGAGGAGGGACCGGCAGCGCTTCCCGGCTCCGGCAGCCAAGAAGGAACCGCAGTTTCCCTCCGCTTGCGCCGCCAGCTCTTTTTTTTTTTTTTTTTTTTTTTATTTACTTAATTCACCCTCCAGATTTATCACTTCGTTTCACTCTCCGTCCCCGCAGCCAACAACCCCGGCGAGGAGCCTGACCCCAGCAACTCCAAGCCCAAGGAACCAAACATTAACCCGGGTGCCAGGAGGTAAAACATTAACCCGGCCCCGGCTCCTCGGCGGGGGAGACGCCTGGGAACGGAAAAGCCAAAAAGCAGAAAACCAGAAAGCAAAAAAAAAAACACAAAAAAACCCTGCTTTTTTTCCGGGTCTCTGCGCAGTCGCCTTCAGGTGTCTGAGGTTTTCCAAAACGGTTTTGGAATCCCTGAACTTTTTCCTGCTCGGAGGGGAGGGGGGAAGAGAAACGGCGTTTCCCCCCCCACACCCTGGGATAACGACCCCCCAGGGCTCCTCGGAAAGGGATTTTAGGAGATTTGGGGCCACGACTCGCCCCGAGGGGAGAGGGATGGGGCAACTCACTTCCTCCCTCCGAAACCCGGGCAGGTGCGGGGGAAATACCAGCCCTTCCCTCGCCCGTCCACCCCTACCGGTTCCCGCACCCCGTGACACCTTATCATCCGAGGGCCGAGGTTTTGCAACCCCTTTACGTCTTCTGGGGAGCAGAAACGACTCGTTACTCGATAAACAGGTCGCCTGAATTAAAGGCGAGGGGAGGCTCCCGCTGACCGCTCCAGCCCCGCCAGCCTTGGCCCAAAACCACGCTTTTTTTTTTTTGTTTCATTCCCGGGGGGAGGAAATAAAGAGAATTTCTCTCCCCCCCCCACCGGAGAACAGGCTGGGTGATGTGTAAAAAGCGTGTCTGGCTGGAAAACCAGCCCTCCTCGTGCCCCGTGCCCAGCGAACCCGGGCAGAGGCTGATTTCACAACCCCTTCGGTGCCGGGGAGCGAAGAGGAACTGAGTCACTGGGGGGGGGGGGACGACGGGGAAGCAGCCGGGAAGGCTTTGATTAGAGACCGCTAATAAGTGCTCGTGCTCGGACCCAGCGCCCCGGATCATCAGGATAATGGCACCTTTAAGGAAACAGGAATTTTCTGCCGGAGGGGAGCAGAAGGAGGGACCTAAATGGACCTAAAAGTGTCACTGCTTCAGCCTGTCCTTTTCTCCCCGCTCCCCTGCAGCCTCCCAGGCTCCCTGTGTGTCCCCCCCACCCCAGAGCCAGCACAATGCGGCTGGAGAGGGCCAAATCACTATTTTTTAACCATATTGCAGTCTAACCGGGGATTTAACCCTTTCTGGAGAATAAATGACGGTCACAATCTGCCACAGGAGCCTCCTGCGGGACAGACCCTGGTTTTTCAGTGTCGAGGGCTGTTGGGAACGAGTCCCCGTACCCCAAAACTCCGGCTTCGGTGCCCAATTACAGACCCCTCCTCTCTCCTTTGCCACTTCCAGGGTGGTCTTCACCCCGCCCCCCCCGAACAGATATTGTCCCCCAGCAGCCAAAACCCTGCTGGAGGAGCATCCAAACGAACCAGAACCATCGCCAAGACATTCATTAAGCTCGTTTAAACAATAAATCTGGGGAGACGCGTTTGCCAGCCCTGGGTTTCGACCACCTTCTCCCTCTTCCGACGGGGGATTCGGGCAGATCCTCCCGCCCGGACCCTACCTGTCTTGGAGAAGATGAGCTGCAGGATGAGAGGCCGCCGGGTGACAATTCCAGAGCCTCGGGGAAGGAAGTCCCTGCAAGGAATTAAAAGACAAATATTTACCAAGGTGGTTAAATAAGCGAGGAACGAGTTATCACCCTGATATCGAAACAGCGGGCACCGGGCGATGGCGTGAGGGGCTCGGAAACACGTGGATGCTCCGGAGAATCAGTTCCTGCTCTGCAGAGGGAGCTGGGAGAGGGCAGAAGATATTCCAGGGAGGACAGACACCCGCGGCAGGACAGGAATGTGCTCCCCTTGTGCTGTGCCCGGCCCAAGGCCGCCCTCCCACCCCAATGCTATCTCTCCCTGCCGAAAAGAGCCCCGGCTGCGAGGGGACCTTGGAGGGCAGAGCTCCCAGGAGCGATCCCCGGGCCCAGAGAGGAGAGGGGGACGAGGAGAGGAAGAGGAGGAGAGGGGGGACCAGGAGAGGGGGATGAGGAGAGGAAGAGGAGGAGAGGGGGATGAGGAGAGGAAGAGGAGGAGAGGGGGACGAGGAGAGGGGGATGAGGAGAGGAAGAGGAGGAGAGGGGGACCAGGAGAGGAAGAGAGGGGGACCAGGAGAGGGGGATGAGGAGAGGAAGAGGAGGAGAGGGGGATGAGGAGAGGAAGAGGAGGAGAGGGGGACGAGGAGAGGAAGAGGAGAAGAGGGGGACAAGGAGAGGGGGATGAGGAGAGGAAGAGGAGGAGAGGGGGACAAGGAGAGGGGGATGAGGAGAGGAAGAGGAGGAGAGGGGGACGAGGAGAGGAAGAGGAGAAGAGGGGGACAAGGAGAGGGGGATGAGGAGAGGGGGACCAGAAGAGGAGGACAAGGGGAGGAAGAGGAGGAGAGGGGGACCAGGAGAGGAAGATGAGGAGAGGAAGAGGAGGAGAGGGGGACCAGGAGAGGAGGATGAGGAGAGGAAGAGGAGGAGAGGGGGACCAGGAGAGGAGGATGAGGAGAGGAAGAGAAGGAGAGGGAGACCAGGAGAGGAAGAGGAGGAGAGGAGGGACCAGGAGAGGGGGACAAGAGGGCCCCCCACGTCCCTACAACTGCCGTTGCCATCCATCGCTTCCGAGCGACCGCCCTCGGGGCCGTGGGTGCAGGAACTGGGGAAGCAGCTTCCCCACCCGCCAGCCACTCAGAAACTGAAGCGTGGAAAGGATTTTAATATCCCGCTAATTCATTAAAAATTAGAAAAAATAAGACATCGCGACAGCAGGGACAAAGCCACCACCTTCTCTTTATTTTCCCAAACCACTCGTCCTCTACGGTTTCACCCCGTTTCACGGAGGAGCGAAACGAGGTGCAGAATCGACGGCGTTTCCCCCCCGTCTCCTGCTCAGGGGGTGCTTTGGGGGTCCTTTGGGGGGATTTTCCTGCCGGGAATCGGTGCTGCTCCGACCGGCAGCTCCGCCGGGGGCCGTTATCACCCGGCAAATCCATCCCCCAGCACCGACGGGGATGGGAAGGGGAGGGCGAAGTGGGTTTCCCGAGCGGCTCCGTGCCGGTGGCTTTTTCTTGCTTGGAAATGGGAGAGATAAGAGCTCCCTGGGAGAGGCGGGAGCAGCTCCGGGGTGGATTTATCGCTTCCATTAACCAGGGCACATCCAGATTATCAGCGGAGCACACGGAAACGAGATGGGCATCGCGGGCAGGCGGTTGCCCCTCGCTGCCACCCGTACCCCGAGCTGCCCCGGTCGGGGTAGGGGGGGGAAGAGGTTTTGCCTGGAATTCACACACACACACACCCCCCAGCTCTACCCAGCCTGTTGCCGAGAGAATTGGGAATTTCAGCCGCAATATCCGCACGGGGAGCGGCACCTTTGCCCCAAATCCCGTAGATTTGGGAGCAAACCTCCATCCCCCAGCCCCGTTCCGAGGAGGCTTCCCAAGGAGGAAGGCTTTTTTTTTTTATTTTTTATTGTTATAAATAGCAACATGGGGTTTTATCACCCCGGAAAAAGAGGCTTCCTGCCCAACCGGGAGGACGGGTCCTTGCGGCACCGGCCGCGGCAGGCGGGATGCGACGGGGAAAGGGAAGTCCTTCGACGGCCACGGGGGGACGGCAGGACCTGTCTCGGCACCGGTTGTGGCTCCGGGGTTTTGCTATGACGGGACCGGTTACGCCGTTCGGAAAGCGGCGGCGGTGGCTTCTTCCTGTCGAAATAAACCCTCCCCACGGCCCCAGCCTTGTCCCCGGGACCCTGGGAGGGGACACAGGAGCGGAAACCCTCCCCACGTCCCCAGCCTTGTCCCCGGGACCCCGGGAGGGGACAGCAGGCAGAGAAACCCTCCCCACATCCCCAGCCTTGTCCCCAGGACCCCGGGAGGGGACAGCATCGGCGCTGGGGACACATCACCACGGCCTCTCCTGCCTCCTGGATGGGATCGGAGGCTGCTGAGGGGCTCCGCTTGCTCCCTTCTCCCACCCGCATCACCCCCGCCCGGCCTCATTAACTATCTCTGGGGGTTTAACGATATGAACCCCCAGTTCCTGGCTCCCTCTTGCCCCCCACCCCACCCCGAGACGTGCTGCCTGGGAAGGAGCCGGGTGTAGAGCAGGAACTCGCCCATGGCAGGGTGAAGGCACTGCCCTTCGGAGGAGAAGAGAAGCCGAACAAGGGCCGGTTTCACGGGGGAGGAGGGGGCAGAGACGGGGCCACGGGGCCGGGTCACCCCGTCTGGCAGCCGGGGGACGGCAATAAGTGGGTGTTTTTACAACCTGGGGGTGTCACCGCGCCCAGCCCCGCTCGCACGCAGGCGTTATTGGCAGGAACCGCATCCTTTAGGATAAAACACCGACCGCAAACACAAATCGGGGTGGGGTGGGGGGGTACAGGACAGGAGACTGCCAGAAGGTCCCTCGGGCACTTTTTTTTTTTAAACATTAAAGTGACCCGGAGACGTGGGGGGGGGGGGGGGCCACCGCGAAGCAGGACCTCGATTGGGCTGACGCACCTCAGGGACGTCACCTCCCGAGGAGCGTGGTCTAAGCCCTGTTTGAAATGGCAACCTCAAACCCGGATTTTCCCATTCAGGCGGGGAATCGAGGCTGATCCTCTGCCTCTGCCCCCCCCCCGCCCTTTCCCTGTGGGACCAGGAAATTCTGCTTTACGGGAGCAGAGAGACAAAGGTCACAGGTGGAGAAGGAACACTTAATACGTCCCGGCCCTTATAAAATCTCCCGTGACGAAGGCACCTGACGACGAGCGCTGCCCGGCCCTGCCCGGCTCCTCTCTGCGGTTCCAGCAAACCATGGGATGGTTTGGGTGGGAAGGGACCTTAAAAACCATCTCGTTCCACCCCCAGACACCTCCCACCAGACCAGGTTGCTCCAAGCCCCGTCGAACCTCAGCCTTGAACCCCTTCAAGGTTCTCTGGGCAACCCCACAGCTCCTCTGGGCAACCTGGGCCAGGCTCTCACCACCCTCAGAGGGAAGAATTTCTTCCCCAAAATCTCATCTCAATCTCCCCTCTTTGATGCCCCGTCCCTGGGAACATTCAAGGTCAGGTTGGACGGGGCTTTGAGCGACCTGGGCTGGGTGGAGATGGCCCTGCTGATGGAATCACAGAAGGGTTTGGCTGGGAAGGGACCTTTGAGACCATCCAGTTCCATCCCCGGGCACCTCCCACCAGACCAGGTCGCTCCAAGCCCCGTCCAACCTTGGCCTTGAACCCCTCCAGGGATGGGGCAGCCACAGCTTCTCTGGGCAACCTGGGCCAGGCTCTCACCACCCTCAGAGGGAACAATTTCTCCCTAAATCTCCCCTTTTTCAGCTTAAAACCCTTCCCCCTCGTCCCATGGCTCCCCTCCCTCATCCCTGCTCCCTCCCCAGCTTTCCTGGAGCCCCTTGAGGGACTGGAAGGGGCTCCAAGGTCTCCCCGGAGCCTTCTCTTCTCCAGGCTGAACCCCCCCAACTCTCTCAGCCTGTCCTCCCAGCAGAGGGGCTCCAGCCCTCCCAGCATCTCCGGGGCCTCCTCCGGCCCCGCTCCGACACCTCCGCGTCCTTCTAATGGCCCCAGAGCCCATCATTACGTTGATGGCTCCTTCACCAGTGACCCCATGGTGGCTCTTCCCCAAAATCGAGGGAAAAGACACCCCGAATACCCCAGGAATAGACCCCACGGGAGGGTCCTTCCACGTCCCCAATGTCCCCCCAAGATGCGTTCTCACTCCCGTACCCCTCACCCCCAAATTCCCTCCCTTTAGCCCCATTCCCAGCCAGCTCCACCCGCTGATAAAACACCTTCTCCTTCCCCTCTCCGAAGCAACGCCTCCCCGTTTATTGCCGTTCCCCTCATTACTGCTGCCATAAAATGCCCAAGCCGTGATTTCCACCCGGGGAGCCGCCGTCCCCGACTCAGAAAAGTCGCTTCCACCCGAGGAATATATGTGGAAAAACCCCCCAAAACAGGTCACCCTCATCTCCGTCCCCATTCTGTGGATCAATTCTCCCTCCCAGAGCCTTCGCTGGGGCCTCAGCACTGCCTTAAAAATCACACCTTGGGCCCAAGCTGCTGGCCTTTGGCCAAAATGTTGGGTTTTAGCACCATTTCGGGGTCTCCGAAGCACTTTACGGAGGGGACTCGGTGTCCCTCTGCCGTGCCCGCCGCAGGTGAAGGATCCCTCACCTCCCTCCCCAGCCGGGGAAGCCCCAGGCTGTATTTAGGGTCCCGGTAATGCCACCTGCGGGACACATAATGCCCCATTGAGGTTGGGTCCCCCCCACACACCAGGAGGTCCCCCCACCCCAGGAGGCCATGTCCCCCCCCCCCAGGAGGTTCGTCCCCCCCCAGGAGGTCCCCATCGCCCTCATCACAACGGCTCCATTGTCAGCCGGGTCCGAGCGGCCGCCGCACTCAATGCCCGGGTTTTATCCCACTCGGAAAATGGCTTTTTTTTTTTTTTTTTGCCTTTTTTTTTTTTCCCCCTCTTTTTTGTCCCAGCCAGAGCTGGGGGAGGCCCAGAGCCTTTAACGCGCTTGTACCGACACGACAAGGGCTCCAAAGAGGGCTCGGTCAATGCACGTTTCATGGGGAGGGCTTTTAATCCAGCCCGTAACGCGATTTTAATGCGGTTATTTCAGCAGTTATTTCCCTTTTTGTGCTCTGCCCCAATAACGACAGGAATCGGAGTCGCTTCGGACCCAGGGCCGAGCCTGAGAGATTCCTCCCCCTCGGATAAACTGAAGCCCAGCATTTAAAATTCCCACATTTCGAGGGTTCCAAAGGGCTGAGCCCAATTCCTGGCTCCTCCGCGCTGTTTTCATGCAGTTGGTGGCACCCCGGGTCCTTTGGGGGGGGGGGGGGGCTCGTACCCCCTTTCCCTCGTATTTTAAGGGGCCGCCGGAGCGTGGATGCCCCCACCCCGCACCCGGCTGCGTTAACGAGGGGTTTTAGGGTTCTTTAAACAATTAAAACCCACCCAAGCGGGGCCACCCAACCCTTATCCCCCCCCCCAACGCAATCAACCAAAATCGCTTCTTCTGAAGAGGGAACAATGTCCTTTCCCTGCGAGTTCCTATCGAGGGGTAAAAGATAAAAGTGGGGGATGAGCCCCAAACCCCCCCCTCATCCCGGTCCCCACCGGGGGGGCTGGGGTGGCACGCAGGGTGCCCTTGGGGGGGGGGGTAGGTTTCATGGAAGAAGCCGGGGCGGCTCGTTAGGGCAGCCGGGACGCCGGGCTCGGAGCGTTGCTGGAGTCGAGGGCTTTCCTACGGGAGCTCTGCACCTTCCTGAGGGGTCCGAAAAGCCAAGATTAAAGGTCAAAGAGCTGCGAAAAAGGGGGTGGGAAAGGAGGGGGGGGCAGCATCAGCAAAAAAAAAAAAAAATAACCCCCCCAGCACCCGTTTTGCACGAAGGAAACGCGGTCAGCTGGTGGGGAAGCCCTCCTGCATCCCTCCGGGAAGGCTTTGTTATCCCACGGGAAGAGCGAGAGCTGCCACCGGGCTGGGGGGTGGGGGAAAACGGGGGTGGCCGGAGGGATCGGATCCAGCTCCGGAGCGCGGCCGCGTTTCCCCCTGTGGCGTTTATTCCTTCCCAATTCCGATAAACCAGAGGCCGGAGGCTTCGCCAATGGGTCTCCCACCCTTCGGCCACCGACAATCCAGGGAAAAACCACCCCACGTGGGATGTTTGGGTTTTTTTTTTCCCCGTTTCCCCCCCCCCAGGTTTTGCAGACTAAAAGCAGCAGACGCTACCCCCCCAAAAACGCCGAAACTCCACGCCTTCGACTGGAAATCGAGAGCAGGCTTCACCCGGCGCGGGTGACAACCAACAGGCGGAAGAGCCCAGAGGCCTCGGAGCTTGTCCCCGGATTGTCACCCTCCCGGGGAAACACTCGATGCCGCCGGCGCCGGGGTAAAACCCGAGGGGCTTTATGAAAACCAGGGGCGGGGGGTACCCCGGGAGCGTCCCGTGCCGCCGTCCCTGCCCAAGCTTTGTAAGGAGAAGAGCCGTTTCGAGGCCGTTTGTCCCCAAAATCGTGGTGCGGAGCCCATATGGAATAATCCATATTCCTCATTATCGCCTTCCCAAATAATTCGATGGAGGCTTTACAGAGACGCCGACACGCGGCCACCGAGGCGAGGGCTGGAGAGCACCCACACCGAGGGTGGAATCCACCCCGGGCCTAATTAGCGGTCATTAACACCGGCTGCAGGACAAAATTAGCGCCACGGGACGGGAGCGAGAGATTCCGGGTTCGAATCGGGCAGATTCAGCCTCGGAAAAAAGCCCCCCCGCCCCCCGCACAGAGCGTGTTCAACCCCTCATTAAAAGCCTTCAACGCCTCAAAACAAAGGTTTTTAATTACGGGGGCTGGTTTTTGAGCTGCAGCATAATTAAAAGCTGCCAAAATTTCCACCGGAGGAGGAATAACTCGGCTCGTTTCAACCCAAAAGGCAACGAGGCTCCGCAAAGCCCAGACGGGGGTTTGGTCTTGGGGGGGGGGGAGGGGGGGTTGGGGTCCACTGGGCTGGGAGATTCCTCATCTCCCTCCCCGGCCTCGGATCTGTGTTAAAATCCGAGCTTTTGGAGGATAAAAGAAAAGGCAAATTGTGTCGAGCGACGGATGGCACAAGGGCCTGCGGACCCTGACCTCGTCGGTGGGAAAAAATGATCCACAAATGGAAAAAAAATCAGGGAAACCAAAAAAATTGGGAAAAACCAAAAAAATCAGGGGAAACCAAAAAAATCGGGGGAAACCAAAATCAGGGGAAACCAAAAAATCAGGGGAAACTCAGGCGGCGCTTTCAAATAATGCTTTTCTACAGCGAAAGGGGACGGCCGGAGCATCCCCGCACCAAAACCGGCCCGAAACGGTGCAAAAACTGCTTTTTTGGGGGGGGATTGTTAAGGTTGTTGAAGAAGAGGGAGCCGGAGCCGGCGGTGGTTTGTGGGTGACGAGCTCCGCGCCGGCCCGTGCCAGGATGGAGTGAGGTCACAGGAAGGCGCTGCTATTGTTAATGTCACAGCGTCCGCCCCAGCCGGGACGGGAACCCCGCGGGGTGATGCCTTTTCCAGCCGGAGAAAGAAGCAGCCCTGGATGAAGGAGCAGGCGAGGATGGGAATAAACCGGCCGGAATCCGGCCATGACGACGGCTCCTGACCCCCACGGAGGGGAGTAAGAGCCCCAGGAAACGACGGCCGGCCCGGAACCGAGCCATTACTCGCCCGGCCGGTGCCACCGTCCCCGTAAGGACCGACGAGGAGAGAGAAAAAAGGTGGAGAAAGGTGGAAAAAGCGACTCCGCCGGCGGCGCTTGGGCGCAGAAGCAGTTCTTAGCCGTGACGGCCGATTTGGAAAGCGCCCGGCGGGGTTTTTAAAGCCCAGGGTGGGGGTGTAAGGGGGGGGTGGGGGTGGAACGGGCTCTGCTCCCCCCCCCCAACCCCGTTATCGAGGAGGACACCTTCTCCCCTCCTCCCCACCCCGGGCTGGGTGTCACGGCCGCGGCCTTGCCTTATCCTGCCCGGTGGCGAAGCCCCGACACCTCGGTGCTATCTCGGGGACGCAGGTCCCCCGGCAGGAGGAGGCCGGTGGAACCCGGAGCAGAGGGCGGGGAGGACGGGATACACACACACACACACACACAGGAACGGCTGCAGGCCTGACGCTACCGGCATCTTCACGGTGTGACCCGGTGTCACCGAACTGGGGGGGGGGGGGGGGAGTGGGGGGTGACGGGGCGATGGAGCTGCCGTCCCGGTCCCCACGCCGGGGAGCGTCTCCAAAGGGATCCAGAGGCGGGACGAGCCCCCCCCCCCCCCCCCCAGCACCAGCACCACCCCCCTCCAGCGTTGTAGGAGGCCCCGGGGAGCCTCACCTGCCCCCGGGGTGAGCAGCATCCTTCCCCCGGCGTACCGGGGCGTGACGGCCGCCGTCCGTATTCACAGAACCCCTTTACGCCAGCGGCCCTGCGCGCCGGCCGCCGCCCGACCCCCCGCCTGCGCCGTTGGCGTAAGGGCCCGACGCCGGTGACCCGCTCCCCCTGGGGGCGGCTCCTTACGCCAAGTGCGTAGGGCACGGCCGGGCGGAGGTGGGGAGGGCGCGGGGGCCGCTGCGCACTTTGCGTAGCGCGCGCGCGCGGAAGGGGAAGGGGAGGGTGTGTGGGGGGGGGTCCCCCACAGGCGGCGGCCGCGCCCTACGCAGGCCGGGATTCACGAAGCGCTCTTACGCCAGCGGCGTAGCGGCCCGGCCGTCGTTCCTTTGCCTTCCCCAGCGCACCAACACCACCACCCCCCCCCCGCCGCCGCCGCTCCGCCACTCACCGCCCCACGAAGTTCTCCAGCACCGAGCTCTTGCCCGCGCTCTGCCCGCCCACCACGGCGATCTGCGGCAGGTCGAGGTGGCAGCTCTGCCCGATGGAGCTGAAGGCGTCCTGTAGCTTGTTCACCAGCGGGATCAGCTCCTCCATGCCCCGGTTCCCCATGGCGGCGGAGGGAGGGGAGGGGACACACCACGATCCCGCTCTCCCGGCGGCGGTTCCTCCTCACAGGGCCCGCGGCGGCGGCGGCGACCAAACTTCCCCTCCGAGTCTCCTCATCCGGCACTGGCGACACCCCCGGGCCGCCGCTCCGACCGCCCCGCCCCGCTCCCCTCAGGCCGCGCGGCCATTGGTCGGCTCGGCCGTCGCTCAGAGGAATCCGCTCAACGGAGTGGAGGAAGGGAATGTCAATCAGGCGGAAAGGCGGGACGAGCAAGTCGCTCTCCTTCTCTACCGTGCCATTGGCCTCCCGGCGCGTCGCTCATCGCTACCAGCCAATGGGAGAAGGAGTTGGCCTGTCAGCTGAGGCGGCACTGCTGTAGCACCCGCCCCTCGCTAGGGCTCCTGCCATTTCATTGGCAGAGAAGACTGCCGCTCCGGAAAGCTAGCGAATCGCTACC